>NC_060127.1:46921452-47224435 GCF_021461395.2 Schistocerca americana
GCCGTGACAGAGCCGTTGTTTACGTGGTGAGCAGCCCAAGTACGAACCATACTCTACTGAGCAGAAGCTCTCAGCGACTGAAGAAGACAAGATAACTGAAAAGACACCAGTGGTATGCCAACGTATAAGACATCCAGCAGTATTCTCTGGACGTGATGACCAAGAACCAAACAGGTTGTTAAAGAGATACGAACATATTGCCAGCTTCAACAAGTGAGACAAAACAGTATGCTTGGTGCATTTTTCTTCTTGGAGGGGACCACCAAGCAACAGTACGAGAACAACAAGGAAAAGTTGACATGCTGGGAAATATTCCAGACAGAATTGCAGAAGTATTTCAGAGAGACCCAGTGACAGAAGTGCCAAGCAGAAGAAAAATTAACATGCAGAGCACGGCATTCAGGAGCAGAAACTACAAATTCGTACATTCAAGACGTCTTGGAGCTGTGCAAAATTGTCAACCCTCAGATGCAGCAGGAAGAGAAAGTTGCACGTGTTATGAAGGAGGTTGCCAAGGACGTGTACCAAGTCCTTCTAGTGAATGAATTGTACACAACAGATGATTTCATAGAATGGTGCCAGGACATTGAGAGAATGCATCAAAAATGAATTGGCTGCAAGAAGTTTGAACGACTTCTGGACATTGCATTGATGGCTGTGATGGAGGAAGAAATAGACTTGACAGATAATAATTTGTCAGATAATGAGAGAGGGATTTGAAAAGGCAATGGGAATACCCACTGAACCAAGAACCGAGATGCTGCAAGAGATCATAAGGGAGGAACAGATGCTAGCTCCAATCTCTCATTGTCCAACACCTTTGAAAATGATGAAACTGTCAAGACCAGTACGATTGTCCACTCCTGAAACACAGCATGAGAATCCTGTTTATGCCCCAAGGAAGACTGACATCTGGAGAACCCAGGACAACATGCCAGTATGTTTCCATTGTAGGCAACTGGATCCATGTGGCACGCTACTGCTGAGAAAGATGGTATGTATTTAATGACCCCATTCCGAGAGAAGGCAAGTAGGACTAAACCGACGCCAGCCCCAGGATGATAAAAAAAAAAAAAAACAAAAAAAAAACAAGAGGGTATATTTATAGATCACCGTACATCACCATTGCCACAAGCAAGCCACTGGAGGGGATTCTTCCCCATATGCCAATCGAGGTCCCCATCACCATTTAGAAGCTCCAGACAATCGCCTAGCCACCACAGCCTGAAAACTAAAGGGTGCAACCTTCCTTGGAGGTGACGCCATCGAAGAGAAAAATCCTCTTCCATTGATAATTACAAAAATGATGGGAAACTGCATCAGTACCCTCATGGATGGCTGACCGGCTGAGCTCTTGTGGGCTGTGGAGAAGTATTGCTACCAGTTGCAGGAAACCATATTCATTGACAGCAAAAACTCTTCACTGAAGGTGGCTAATGGGAAGTATGTACAACCTACAGGAAGAGGGATTATTTGTGTCTGTATATGTAGCTATACACAGCCCTTTGAGTTCATTGTCTTACAAGAATGCTGTCATGACATCATTCTTGGATGAACTTTGTGAAAGATTCTCAAGCAATTATCGATTGTGGTCACTAGGTGATTATGTTTGATGAGATGGTGGAATGTGTAGAGGGAGATACGCATCTGAGTGTGTGGCGACTACATGTGCTGGATGAAGTGATCATTCCTGTGGCCAGTGCTGCAAAGGTAACTGACATGTGTCATGCCATGCATCAACCCATGGATCACATAGTGGAATGTAATAGAAGCATATCACTGGAGAAAGACTTAGTCATTCCATCCTCTGTTGTCTCATTTAAAAATAGATTTGCAATATAGGGAATTGTGCGTAGTTAACTGCTGGAAAAAAGGCACAGATTTTTCCAGGATGCATGTGCACATCAAACGATGAGCCAGTAATTGAAGAGCAGCTGAGCATTACAGCAACCTCCCATAAAGAATCTGCAGGCGAGATTAGCACTACCTCTACAAGACAAGACCTTCATGCCTGGCCATCGCCAGACCTAACAAAGGAACAACAGGAGAAGCTACTTGCCATATTCAAGATATAAAGGAACTTAATAATATGTTCTTTTTGATAAATGTATAGATAATTATTTGACTCTCATCCCAAAGATTAATTTGAAAAGTATTTACCACTGACGGACAAGAGAAGATTTACTCTCTTCATTTATTGGTTTTACTAATAGTTACCTATCGTTGTTATCATGCCCTCATGATAAGATGTGCTGTGTAATTACTAGTGAAATTGTGCTAAATAATGAAAGCAACTTGTGAAACAAAATGACTTTCTCATTTACAATACCATGGATCCCAGCTCCTGTAACTCTGGAAGGTTATTATTATTTTGATTTTGTATGGAGAATTTAGATGGAAGTGATGATCTTCACGATGGCGCTGCTCAACAATGGAGGTGATTAAATGTATTTTAATGATTCTTTTTACCCAGGCCACAGGGAATGATAGTACTTAGAAAGTACATGCCTCTATCCCCATTGTATGTTCACATACAACTGTGTACCGACATACTATACTTATGACCCATTTCCCTTTCAGTATTAATTCTTACTTTGGAACACTCGCTTGCAAATGTGTGTGCCCTCTTATTTTGTGTAGTCAGTCGGGTGTATTCCTTAATAATGATGTGGGTGCCCTCTTATTTTGTGTAGTCAGTAGGGTGTATTCCTTAATAACGTTATTTTAATATTCAGTGGCTTAGTTTCCATAATTGACCTTTGCCTGTGTTGCAGCAGCACTTCATGCGAAATATTTATCACATGACATTCATACTACCTCTTATATCAAAATTACAATGCCGGCTGACTAAGCTTCTAACAATTTGACACGGCCGTTACAAGTTCAAATTTTAAGTTATACACAAAATTCTAGCTTACGCAACCAACGGTTGCTTCATCAGGAAAGAGGGAAGGAGAGGGAAAGACGAAAGGATGTGGGTTTTAAGGGAGAGGGTAAGGAGTCATCCCAATCCCGGGAGCGGAAAGACTTACCTTAGGGGGAAAAAAGGACAGGTATACACTCGCACACACGCACATATCCATCCGCACATACACAGACACAAGCAGACTTTTGTAAAGGCAAAGAGTTTGGGCAGAGTTGTCAGTCGAGGCGGAAGTAAAGAGGCAAAGATGTTGTTGAAAGACAGGTGAGGTATGAGCGGCGGCAAATTGAAATTAGCGGAGATTGAGGCCTGGCGGATAACGAGAAGAGAGGATATACTGAAGGGCAAGTTCCCATCTCAGGATTTCTGACAGGTTGGTGTTAGTGGGAAGTATCCAGATATACAGGGTGGAGCCCCACTTGTGACAGGATACTTTCCGGCACTGGATCAGACTCTGAATGTGGTTATCCAGCAGGGATACGACTTCCTCAAATCCTGCCCTGAAATGAGATCCATCCTTCATGAAATCCTCCCCACTCCACCAAGAGTGTCTTTCCGCCGTCCACCTAACCTTTGTAACCTCTTAGTTCATCCCTATGAAATCCCCAAACCACCTTCCCTACCCTCTGGCTCTTACCCTTGTAACCGCCCCCGGTGTAAAACCTGTCCCATGCACCCTCCCACCACCACCTACTCCAGTCCTGTAACCCAGAAGGCGTACACAATCAAAGGCAGAGCCACGTGAAAAAGCACCCACGTGATTTACCAACTGACCTGCCTACACTGTGAAGCTTTCTATGTGGGAATGACCAGCAACAAACTGTCCGTTCGCATGAATGGACACAGGCAGACAGTGTTTGTTGGTAATGAGGATCACCCTGTGGCTAAACATGCCTTGGTGCACAGCCAGCACATCTTGGCACAGTGTTACACCGTCCGGGTTATCTGGATACTTCCCACTAACACCAACCTGTCAGAACTCCGGAGATGGGAACTTGCCCTTCAGTATATCCTCTCTTCTCGTTATCCGCCAGGCCTCAATCTCTGCTAATTTCAATTTGCCGCCACTCATACCTCACCTGTCTTTTAACAACATCTTTGCCTCTTTACTTCCCCCTCGACTGACATCTCTGCCCAAACTCTTTGCCTTTACAAATGTCTGCTTGTGTCTGTGTACGTGCGGATGGATATGTGCGTGTGTGCAAGTGTATACCCGTCCTTTTTTCCCCCTAAGGTAAGTCTTTCCGCTCCCGGGATTGGGATGACTCCTTACCCTCTCCCTTAAAACCCTAATCCTTCCGTCTTTCCCTCTCCTTCCCTCTTTCCTGACAAGGCAACCGTTGGTTGCGAAAGCTAGAATTTTGTGTGTATGTATGTGTCTGTTTGTGTTTCTATCGACCTGCCAGCACTTTCGTATGGTAAGTCACATCATCTTTGTATATATATATATATATATATATATATATATATATATATATAAAATTCTAGCTTTTGCAACAAACTGTTGCCTCATCAGGAAAGAGGGAAGGAGAGGGAAAGACGAAAGGATGTGGGTTTTAAGGGAGAGGGTAAGGAGTCATTCCAATCCTGGGAGCAGAAAGACTTACCTTACCCCTGGATTGGAATGACTCCTTACCCTCTCCCTTAAAACCCACATCCTTTCGTCTTTCCCTCTCCTTCCCTCTTTCCTGATGAGGCAACAGTTTGTTGCGAAAGCTTGAATTTTGTGTGTATGTTTGTGTTTGTGTGTCTGTCGACCTGCCAGCACTTTCATTTGGTAAGTCACATCATCTTTGTTTTTAGATATATTTTTCCTACGTGGAATGTTTCCCTCTATTTTATATATATATATATATATATATATATATATATATATATATATATATATATATATATATATATATATATATATATATATATATAAGATTATGTGAGTTACCAAAAGAAAGCGCTGGCAGGTTGATAGACACACAAACAAACATTAACATACACACTAAATTCAAGCTTTCGCAACCAACGGTTGCTTTGTCAGGAAAGAGGGAAGGAGAGGGAAATACGAAAGGATGTGGGTGCCCTCTGATTTTGTGTAGTCAGTAGGGTGTATTCCTTAATAACATTATTTTAATATTCAGTGGCTTTGTTTCCATAATTGACCTTTGCCTGTGTCGCAGCAGCACTTCATGCTAAATATATCCTTCACCTACCACCGAAATATATCCTTCACCTACACATCAACTCAGCCAATGAACACACCCGTCAACTCCTATCCTTAATAAAAGTCCTCAATCTTTCCTCTCCCACATCCACACCGGCTGTTCAAAGCATCCTCCTACAGGCCAACTGCAAATTAGAACAGCATGCCACCCTCCACCTCAAAAAAACTATCCAATCTCCTGGTTTCCCACCTCCGGAAAGGCAACTCACTCACCCTTCACAACCTTTCCAGCAAACCTCAACCTCCTCTCATTGCACACAGACCCAGTCTCTCCCATCTACTCAGTCTCCCACTTCCAGCTCCACTCCCCCAAAACCTCAAAATTCCAATCAACACAATCTGGAACCACAACACCCTAATTCAGTAGTTAACCTTTCCTCCAAACCTCTCTCCCAGTCCGAAACCTCTGTCCTGTCCAAAGGCCTCACCTTCAGCCCCACTCCCAGATTCAACCAAACAGCCCTCGTCAAAGATTTACTGTCCTACACTCGTACTCTTTGCTGGAAATATCACTTTGCCACGAAGAAAAATGTTCCTAATCCTACTCCTAATGATCCAACTTCCCAAGACACCATCCAAATTGAACCCTGCCTGGAACAGTTCTGTCCTCTGTCACAGCGGGACCCACCTCTTCTTCCTCAAAATCACCCTCTCCAAACCTTCCAGGAATTCCTGACTTCCAGCCTTGCCTCTCAATCCTTCTTAAAAAACCTTAATCCTACTCCCAACATCACCACTGCTGAAGCCCAGGTTATCCATGATCTGAAGGCTGACCGATCCATCGTCATTCTTCCGGTGGACAAGGGTTCCACGACCGTGGTATTTGATCGTCGGGAGTATGTGGCTGAGGGACTGCGTCAGCTTTCAGACAACACCACATACAAAGTTTGCCAAGGTAATCCCATTCCTGATGTCCAGGTGGAGCTTCAAGGAATCCTCAGAACCTTAGGTCCCCTACAAAACCTTTCACCTGACTCCATCAACCTCCTGACCCCACTGACACCCCGCACCCCTACCTTCTACCTTTTTCCTAAAATTCACAAACCCAATCATCCCGGCCGCCCCATTGTAGCTGGTTACCGAGCCCCCACAGAACGTATCTCTGCCTACATAGATCAACACCTTCAACCCATTACATGCAGTCTCCCATCCTTCATCAAAGACACCAACCACTTTCTCGAACGCCTGGAATCTTTACCCAATCTGTTACCCCCGGAAACCATCCTTGTAACCGTTGATGCCACTTCCTTATACACAAATATTCCGCACGTCCAGGGCCTCGCTGCGATGGAGCACTTCCTTTCCTGCCGATCACCTGCCACCCTACCTAAAACCTCTTTCCTCATTACCTTAGCAAGCTTCATCCTGACCCACAACTTCTTCACTTTTGAAGGCCAGACATACCAACAATTAAAGGGAACAGCCACGGGTACCAGGATGGCTCCCTCGTATGCCAACCTATTCATGGGTCGCTTAGAGGAAGCCTTCCTGGTTACCCAGGCCTGCCAACCCAAAGTTTGATACAGATTTATTGACGACATCTTCATGATCTGGACTCACAGTGAAGACGAACTCCAGAATTTCCTCTCCAACCTCAACTCCTTTGGTTCCATCAGGTTCACCTGGTCCTACTCCAAATCCCATGCCACTTTCCTTGACATTCACCTCCACCTGTCCAATGGCCAGCTTCACACGTCCGTCCACATCAAACCCACCAACAAGCAACAGTACCTCCATTATGACAGCTGCCACCCATTCCACATCAAACGGTCCCTTCCCTACAGCCTAGGTCTTCGTGGCAAATGAATCTGCTCCAGTCCGGAATCCCTGAACCATTACACCAACAACCTGATAACAGCTTTCGCATCCCGCAACTACCCTCCCGACCTGGTACAGAAGCAAATAACCAGAGCCACTTCCTCATCCCCTAAAAACCCAGAACCTCCCATGGAAGAACCACAAAAGTGCCCCACTTGTGACAGGATACTTTCCGGGACTGGATCAGATTC
The DNA here is from genome assembly GCF_021461395.2 of Schistocerca americana. Classification (NCBI taxonomy): domain Eukaryota; kingdom Metazoa; phylum Arthropoda; class Insecta; order Orthoptera; family Acrididae; genus Schistocerca; species Schistocerca americana. Next base: position 46,928,600 of record NC_060127.1, read on the forward strand.
TGAATGTGGCTCTCCAGCAGGGATACGACTTCCTCAAATCCTGCCCTGAAATGAGATCCATACTTCATGAAATCCTCCCCACTCCACCTAGAGTTTCTTTCCGCCATCCACCTAACCTTCGTAACCTCTTAGTTCATCCCTATGAAATCTCCAAACCACCTTCCCTACCCTCTGGCTCCTACCCTTGTAACCGCCCCCGGTGTAAAACCTGTCCCATGCACCCACCACCACCTACTCCAGTCCTGTAACCTGGAAGGTGTACACAATCAAAGGCAGAGCCACATGTGAAAGCACCCACGTGATTTACCAAGTGACCTGCCTACACTGTGACGCATTCTATGTGGGAGTGACCAGCAACAAACTGTCCATTCGCATGAATGGTCACAGGCAGACAGTGTTTGTTGGTAATGAGGATCACCCTGTGGCTAAACATGCCTTGGTGCACAGCCAGCACATCTTGGCAAAGTGTTACACCATCCGGGTTATCTGGATACTTCCCACTAACACCAACCTATCCGAACTCCGGAGATGGGAACTTGCCCTTCAATATATCCTCTCTTCCCGTTATCCGCCAGGCCTCAATCTCCGCTAATTTCAATTTGCCGTCACTCATACCTCACCTGTCATTCAACAACATCTTTGCCTGTTTACTTCCGCCTCGACTGACATCTCTGCCCAAACTCTTTGCCTTTGAATATGTCTGCTTGTGTCTGTATATGTGTGGCTGGATATGTGTGTGTGTGTGCGCGAGTGTATACCTGTCCTTTTTTCCCCCTAAGGTGACTCTTTCCGCTCCTGGGATTGAAATGACTCCTTACCCAAAAACCCACATCCTTTTGTCTTTCCCTCTCCTTCCCTCTTTCCTGACGAAGCAACCGTTGGTTGCGAAAGCTTGAATTTTGTGTGTATGTTATTGTTTGTTCGTGTGTCTATCGACCTGCCAGTGCTTTCTTTTGGTAATACACTCGCACACACACACATATACAGACACCACTTTAAAGGGCGAAGAAATTCGGGAAAATTTCAAAAAAACTGCGTGTAATGTATTAAAAGGAGTGGTTTTGTGGTGGCAGATTATGAAAACGGGGCTAACAATTGTCTGATGAAGAAATAATGACGTTAAAACCTGTGGGAAGCGGCTAAAAATTATCAGTGATGTGGGAAAAACGGAAATGGAAATAAAGTGAAAGTTATTAGAAATATCCGAAATGGTTGTTTAAAAGGTGAAAGGAACTTGTGTGTATGTTTGTGTTTGTTTGTGTGTCTTTCGACCTCCCAGCACTTTCGTTTGGTAAGTCACATCATCTTTGTATTACCTAGCATTTTAATTTTCTATTTATGTGTGAATTTGAGTATAGTGATTTGTTTGTTTATGTGTGAATTTGAGTATAGTGATTTGTTTATTTATGTGTTTTTATTTCATTCTACTTTTTTGTGATGTATGTACCATGCATTGTTACAATGTTGGGTGACATAAAGATGGAATTCCTCCTTCCTCCCCCCAGTAACTCGAGGGTAGTTGATGCACAGATTTTTCATGATTTGGAGACAATTTCTATAATATCTTTCAGTGCATTCTTTGTATAGTAGTCATTTCGATGTATAAGTGCATTTGTAGCACGATCCTAAGTTAGGAAAGTGCTGTTGTTCTCAAAAACATGTTCTCTTATGCCCTGTGAGATGTAAGACAGTATCATGATTGCAAACTGTAGTACTAAAGGCACGTATTTTCTGAGAATGCATTCAACTACCAACTTGTGTAATGAAATATTTTGAGCAGTATGTACATAGATAAGGTTTTGAAAGAGGATACAGGAGCAAATAACGAACGTGGGTATAAACTACTAAAAACTAGCCACTGGTCTCATGTGCTACAATTTTTTGAATGGTAAGAATGAACAGAACAGTGTATATAGTCACCCAATGACAGTGAGTTATTCAGCAACAGTGATTTATTCAGTAACATGTGTGTCATACGCATAGAGGTAAGTGAGAATAAGTTTTATACCATGAGCCTTCTACTTCAAAATAAATGAGACTTGAGGAATCAAGGAAGCATACTACAGTATGTGTGTTTGTGCACCAGGACAGTGTGCCATTGGCAAGCTATACAATAAAGTGGAGTACTTACCTTCGAGCAGTGAATGTAGGAGGTACTCTGAGGTCCCTTCTCACAGCCAAGGTGTACAACAAGTTGAAGCAGGTGCAGCAGTTTCATAAATACTGCGAACGCTGCACAAAATACATCATAAAGATGTATTGACTGGCACACGCGTCATTGCTACCCGGTGGTGGGTGCACAGCTACTGGACTCCAAACGGTGTGGAGCATGCTGCCAGACTAATTGTTGTGTGTGCAGTTACTTGTAGCTGACACATTATTAATTGATGGCATGATGCAGGAGGAAAATGAATGGAAAGCAAAATCTACCTTCAAATAGACATTCACCATAGTGCACAGAGATGTAGACCCACTAAATAAAGTCTTACCACTACAGCTCATGATTTACGTCCCACATTACAAAATAAAAATGACACCCTTGTTCCTTCAACAGCACCTACGTTTATGTATAGGTTATTGTTAAGTTAGACTAAGTATTAATCTCTGTGAATTTTATTTGTTACATGTTTATCTTTCCCATGATGAGACAACTATAAAACCCAGAAAGGAGATATACTGGACTGTTATGAAATAGATCCTGGTATAAAAAAGGGAGGCAGTGGGGAGCATAAGCAACTATAAGGAAGAATTTATCCCACTTACTTCTCCAGATACCCTTGCTAATCCAACAGCCTGGATCAGCACACCAAAATATGACGTTCTTGTGATTTTTTTTTTATTTTATTTATTTATTTTTTTTTTTTTCAGGAAAAATGTAGTTGTGGAATCAGAGAAAAGACTTGTGAAATGTAATTTTGTTATCAACATGCTATTGAAAATGTTTTTTGTATGCAGAAACAATGACACTGCACACCATTGTAAAGAATCAAACTATGGACTTGCATAAAATGTAATGTAATATTTGTGTTTTTGATGTAAAGGGCGATGTAGTAATCTTTGTGTGTAGTATGTAAGTTAATGTATATTTTGTGTACCCTAGTGTATATGTTTCGTTTTCATTGCCAGGACTGGCAGCAGAACTATATAAGCAAAGTGGTGGTGAGAGATCCCTTAAAAGACATGAACAGTGCAATTCAAGTACGTGTGTAAAGGAGTGAAAAAACTACCGGTGTGTAAAGTGGTTGGGCTCGTTGCCCGAAATTTTACATTTCTTTGGACAATTCACCCGAGGGGGTGATATAAAGGAACTTAATAATCTTTTCTTATTGATAAATGTATTGATAATTATTCGACTCTTATACAATAGATTAATTTGATAAGTATTTAACACTGATGGACAAAAGAAGATTTACACTCTTCTTTTATTAGTTTTAATAGTTACCTTTCATCATTGTTCTTATGTCCTGGTGATAAGATGTGCTGTGCAATTGGTAGTGAAATTGTGCTAAATAATGAAAGCAACTTGTGAAACAAAATGGCTTTCTCATTTACATCATGGATCCCAGCTCCTGTAACTGTGGAAGGTTATTATTATTTTAATTCTGTATGGAGAATTTAGATGGACGTGATGATCTTCATAACAGCGCTGCTCAACAATAGAGGCGAATAAATGCATTTTAACCACAATTCTTTTTACCCAGGCCATGAGGAATGATAGTATTTAGAATGTACGTGCCACTATCCCAATCATGCATTTTCATACAATTGAGTGTGTACTGACGTAACTATACTTATGGCCCATTTCCCTTACAGTTTTAATTCTTATTTTGAAATACTCACTCGCAAATGTACATGTCCTCTTATGTTGTGTAGTCAGTCAGGTGTATTCCTTAATAATGTTACTTCTAATATTCAGTGGCTTAGTTTCCACAATTGACCTTTGCCTGTGTCGCAGCAGCGCTTCATGCGATATATTTATTATGCGACATTCATACTAACTCTCATATCAAAATTATGACACTGGCTGACTAAGCTTCTAACAATTTAACAGGGCAGTTACAAAGAGTCCTCTGAATGTTTTGATCCATAGGTGGAAAGGAAGTTAGACAAATCAGACATGAAGCACCAAATTAACACTGGTGATCACTAACCAAACAGCCAGAGAGCATACTGTGTGTCAGCAATGGAATTTCAAATAATTTGTGAAGAGGTAGAGGAAATGATGTAGGACAAAGCCATTCAACTATCGTAGAGCTCACGGTCATCACCCGTGTTTCCTGTCAGAAAGAAGGATGGCAGTTGGCAGTTTAGTATCTATTACAGGAAACTTAATAAGACAACTAGAAAGGATGTTTACCCTCTTTCATGAATCAACAATACACTGGACTTTCTGAATGGAGCTAAGTTTTTCTCAACTGTGGACCTCTATTCAGGGTACTGACAAATCAAAGTAGATGAGGCTGATTGTGAGAAAACTGAATTTATCAACCTTGAGGGCCTATATTAATTTAAAGTAATGATGTTTAGGTTATGTAATGCACCAGAAACTTTTGTCCAAATGGTGGATAATCTTTTACACCATCTCAAGTGGACAATGTGTCTTTGCTACTTAGACGACATTCTGCGTAAGATTTGATGAACACATAAAAAGACTGAGCTGTTCTTAAGTATCTCAGACAAGGTGGACTAAAACTTAATTCAAGAAAGTCTCTCTTTGGAGCAACAGAAATCAACATACTTGGATACCTTGTGTCAAATGAAGATGTGCAGCCAGACCCAGAGAAGGTCCTAAGACTGTAGTGTTGTGAGTAACTTCGTTGGACAGTGTTCTTATTACTGGCGTTTTATTAAAGACTTCTTTCAATACCTTGTGAGAAGCTCTAACAACTGACCCTGTACTTGATCTGTGTGATGAGAGAGCACCTACACAGTTACATACATATGCCAGTGGGTATAGGACTGGTGCAGTTCTGATACAAATATCAAATGGAAAAGAGAAGGTAATAGCTTACGCTTCCCGGACACTTACAAAAGCTGAGAGAAACTACTCAACAACAGAACAAGAATGTCTTGCTATTATCTGGACCATTTGTAAATTTTGACAGCATCTCTTTGAAAGACTGTTCAGTTTTTACAGATCATAATTTGCTTTGTTGGTCTGACAGGTCTTAAGGACCCATCAGAATTACTTGCCAGGTGGGCACTATGTCTTCAAGAATATGACATTACCATAGTGTACAAAAGTGGAAGAAAACATCAGGATGCTGACTTCCTCTCAAGAAACACCACAGAAGACCAAAAGAAGAATGATGTAGATAGTGACTGCCTTGCTACACTCAATTATCTCTCTGATGAACAGAAGAAGGACATCAAATTATTACAAGTTATACATGCTTGAAATCAGTTGGAGTATCTGAAAGGAGAATTTAAGGTGATTAATGGATTACTTTGCAAGAAAAACTTAGACCCTTTTGGAAATAGTTGGCTACCAGTGATTCTTAAACATATGTGCTTAGATGTTCTATGCACCTGAGGCTGGCCATTTAGGATTTATTAAGATATTTGACAGAAGTGGCAAGAGATTTTTCTGTCCAGGATTATTTAGGAGTGTTTGTCATTACGTGTCACACTGTCAGGAGTGCCAGAGAAGAAAGGCAGTTCCTCAGAAACCACCTGGTCAAATCATACCAATTTCACCAGTGGAAATGCCTACCAGTGTGTTGGGACTGACCACCTTGGATGATTTCCAATGGCTGCTAGTGGCAATAAATGGATGATTGTTTGCACTGATTAGCTAAGATGATATGCCACTGCAAGAGCAATGAAAACAGATGAAGCATCTGAGGTAGCCAAATTTATCATAGGAGACGTTGTAATAAAACACAGTGTGTAAGATCAATAATTATGGTTCAATGGAAAGTTTTTCAGTCAAACCTTGTGGTGGAGATAAACCATCTGTGCAACACTGCACATCACTATGTGATGACTGCCAAACATCCACAAACTGTTGGGCTTACTGAACATCTTAATAAGACATTGACCAACATGTACCTATGTATGTCAACACTGAGCAGAGCAGCTGGGATGAGGTGTTATCTTCGGTGACATTTGCCTACAACACCACCAAAGAAGAGATTGCAGGATTAACACCATTTTTCCTGGTGCAGGGGTGTGTCACAACTATGGTGACGGATACTGTGTCTGCATTGTATCCTGACAACATGGACAATGATTACATTGGCAAGGTTTAACCAGAGCTGAGGAATCTTGACAGTTAGCTTGACTCCGCATGCTGCAGGCTCATGAGAACAATTGCCAAAGGTACGATGCGAGTCATCACCCTGTTGTCTACCGGTCTGTTGACCTTGTCTGGATCTTCACTCCTGTTTGAAAGATTGGTCTCTCTGAAAAGCTCCTCCCTCGCTATTTTTAACCACATAATTTGTAAGACCGTTATCTGACACTACTTATGAAGTCAAAGATCTTGACACCACCTCAAGATGACGAAAGATTAGAGATACGGTCCATATCCTTTGAATAAAGCCCTATAGAGATCCCACAACCCAAGGCAAATTCGAAGCCCCAGTATTATGCAGCAAGCTGAAAGGTGACAGAAGCTGTAACATCAAATTATGTTCTAAGACGTCCACTGCCAATGTGAGCACTGGCCATCAGGAGTTGGAGTATACAGGACCAATGACTCTTTTCTGGGCTAGAAAGAGGTAACATTGGGATGCTGTTTTCTTAAGTAGCAAGCGATGTCGCAGAAGAAGATAAGGATCTGAGTACTGGTGTGCTTTTGTGTATGTTTGTGACTTCAGTCTCAATAAATCTTCATTGAGTTAAAACTAGTGTTTGTTATCCATCTAGCTACATCTAAGGACACGCAATTCATGCTAGATACATGACAATATTTGAGAGTGTAATTAACTCTCTCAAAAGTGAAAGCTCTCATGGAGTTCAGAATATCTCAGGTAAAGTACTAAAATCCTGTTTTAATATACAGTAATCCAATGTGTTCCAACATGTTGTCAGATCCTAAGTAGTAATATCAATAAAAATAGCTGCTGACCAGTCTTCCTAATGGAGCTTCTTCTCAAAAGTACTGGAAAAGACTATGTAAGCAAGAACAGTAACACATCTCTCTTGAAATAAAAATTTTCTCTCAATTTGGAATTCAACATACCCTCACATAGCAAGAAACAGGAATGTACAATGCTCCCAGGAACATTGCCAAACGCTCTTTTGTGGTCCAAGTTTTATGGTGTGGGAAGGCATAATGTTGCATCTACATACTGAGCTCCAAACCTTTGAACATGATACATTCAGCAATGAGTCATGCACACTATAGATTCCTCATTGATAGCATGAGGCTGTATCACTGCTGGGTGTTAAGTAACTTCCTCCTCGCTCGCATTTTGTGAGTGAGCACATGTGCGACCAGCTGCGGTGGCTTAACACCGAGCTATTTTTTTTCTGGGTCAGTTCTACCTTCCCGCTAACTGGAGAAGGAAGTTCCTGAGCAGTGATGAATGCAACATTCTGTAGGGCTGTAAACTGACAAGCATTTATTGGTGTTGCACTGTCTTGTGAGCAGGCCTTGAATTACTAAGCTCACATGTCTGAGAAAAACAGCACTTGAGTTCCGACATGGCCTTGGTTTGCCTTTGCTGTCTGGTCCATGGTTGTACAGACAGAGTGGAACAGCAGACACATACAGGTTTGTTGAGTGAGCATCTTGCTTGGTTCCTTTGGTGTACCTGTGGCCAGGGTTTAAGTGTACTCCTTCTAAGGGATGTGTACTGGCAGTGACATCATTGGGTTTTTTGCTGACATGCAACTGCAACATTTGCCTTTTGCCATCAATATGTTTAACAACTAAGCAGATTTGGGAGGTAGGTTGCAGTAGTTACTTGGAGATGAAGAGGCTTGCAGAGGATAGATAGCATGGAGAACTGCATCAAACCAGTCTTTGGACTATAGCCCACAGCAACAACAACATTCCTGCAACAACAACAGCAACATGTCTTCCACACGCGTAGTACAGGCAAGCTCAAGTTTGTTACTGTAGTTGGTGATTTTATTTTTTTATCTCACTGACCTGGTCTGTGCTGATCGTATTTCAGTCTGCTGCTGGGCAATATGAAGTGGTTTAGTGGTTTTGTTAAGCACAAGACAGGTGAATCTAAGGCTCCAAGTCATTGGCAATTTTTTTTTAAATCTGTTCATTTGTTTAAATATTGCTTAAATTGAAAAATTGTATTTGAATGTAAATTCCATTTTCCCAATAACTGCCATTTAAAATTTTTCTTTTTTTGTATGGGCAGTTGCTCGAAATTTGATAATTCGAAAGATATTCTAGAATGTGAAATTTGGGCTTTGTTTGAAGTTCAGTGTTTTGAGCACACATAGCTGGGGCTCAGTTTTCTTAATCATAGATCGTATTGCACCAACTTGTCCGTATAGTCATTGGTTGTCATAACTGACTGGTTGATCTGGTCTGATCGGTAAACCACCTTGAATACTGCTTCTCATCAATGTGTCTTAATGTGTAGATTTTTTTCCTCCATTTTAGTATTTTTTGTCTGATATAGATTCAACCAGGGGTAACAAAGATTATAACTGCTGTAATTAAATTTCACCTCTATGTAGCTCCTGCAGTTGTGTCAATATCTCAATATTTTTAAATGGTTTCTTATTTGCTTGAATACTGTTTTAATAAATATGTCTTTTTGCTAAAATATTATTACTCATTAACTAGCATTCTCAATATTTCAATTTTTTTCAATTTTTAGAGCTGTAAGAGCTATTTGTTCTGCTGCCATAAGCAAGTGTCTGGTAATAAAAAGCAAAGTGGAATATCTTAATTTTTATGATAATTAGTTTTCACTGGTGTTTTCAAGTAAAGGTCTGTTGTGGTGCAAATGTCAAGTTCCACTTGCCAGCACCTTACTGCTCCCAGCTCCCTGCCTCTTTTCACCAGCCAATGCTATTGTGTCACTGTACTCATTCACTACGTGTAGCTTTTCAGGGGTGCATTCGGCCACGAATTAATTTTTACAGATGACAGTGTGTGTCCACATGAAACAGCACAGGTTCAGGAGCTCTTGGCATGAGAGAATATGTGGCACACAGACTGGCCTGCTCGTTTTCCAACTTAATCCCAGTGAGCACACGAGTGACTGATCGGGCAGATGTATTGTAGTACGGTCACATGCAATGACAACCACCCGGCAGTTGTCAACTATGTTGGTAGAGAAGTGGAATGCCCTAGCACAACAACTCCTTACCGGCCTTGTGGCCAGCAAGAGAGCACATTGCAGAGTGTGCACTGCTGTCTGTGGTGATCACATACCCTATTTGTGAACTACATCCCTCCTTTTGTAATGTTCAGGGGACCATCATAAATCATGGTGACTTCAGTGTAATTTTTGTCTTTGAATAAAACTATCATTTCTGTTTGTCTCAATACATATTTCTTTCAATTTCCTTCAATCCTATACTGTAGCAGTTGTTTCTAGTATGGCCAGAATTTCACCGAACTATGTTACTCAACAGTGACACATTGTGTGCAAGTTACTTTTTTCCTAAAGCACTGCACACCAATGTCAAAAACTGATGTGAAATCATACATTCAAGAAGCAGAAATAGTTATCTTTGCTGACAAAGTAAATATTGAAGTCAGATATTATAGAATGACTTCCACATTTGAAAATATAAATGATAGTTTTGTGCTGATAGGATGTACACTATGTGATTAAAAGTATCTGGACACCTGGCTGAAAATGACTTACAGGTTGGTGGTGCCCTCCATAGGTAATGCTGGAATTCAATATGGTGTTGGCCCACCCTTAGCCTTGATGACAGGTTCCACTCTCGCAGGCATATGTTCAATCAGGTGCTGGAAGGTTTCTTGGAGAATGGCAGCCCATTCTTCATGGAACGCTCCACTGGGGAAAGGTATTGACATCGGGCAGCGAGACCTGGCACAAAGTCAGCATTCCAAAACATACCAAAGTTATTCTATAGGATTCAGGTCAGGACTCTGTGCAGCCCATTCCATTAAAGGGATGTTAGTATCATGTACCCATTCTGCCACAGGTTATGCATTATGAACAGGTGCTCGATCGTGTTGAAAGATGCAATCGCCATTCCCAAATTGCTCTTCTACAGTGAGAAGCAAGAAGGTGCTCGAAACATCAACATAGGCCTGTGCTATGACAGTTCCACACAAAACAACAAGGGGAGCAAGCGCCCTCTATCAAAAACATGACCACACCATAACACCACCACCTTCCGAAGTTTACTGTTGGGACTACACACACTGGCAGATGACGTTCACCAAGCATTCGCCATACCCACACCCTGCCATCAGATCACTGCATTGTGTACTGTGATTTGTCACTCCACACAACATTTTTCCACTGTTCAATCGTCCAATGTTTAAGCTCCTTACACCAACCAAGGCACCGTTTGGCATTCTGTGGCTAATGAGCAGCCGCTTGACCATGAAATTCAAATTTTCTCACCTCCCGCCTAACTGTCTTAGTACTTGAAGTGCATCCTGATGCAGTTTGGAATTCCTGTGTGATGGTCTGGATAGATGTCCGCCTCTTACACATTATGACCCTCTTCAACTGTCGGCGGTCTCTGTCACTCAGCAGATGAGGTCAACCTGTATGCTTTTCTGCTGTACGTGTCCCTTCACATTTCCACTTCACTATCACACTGGAAAAAGTGGAGGTTCAGATGTTTAGGAATGTGGAAATCTCACATACAGATGTATGACACAAGTGACATCCAATCACCTGACCACATTCGCAGACTGTGAGTTCTGCGGAGCACCCCATTCTACTCTCTCATGATGTCTAATGATTATTGAGGTCTGTGATATGGAGTACCTGGCAGTAGGTTGCCACACGATGCACCTAGTATGAAAAAAAGTATGTTTTTGGGGGTGTCCAGATACTTTTGATCACATAGTGTATGCCAGGAGTGGATGGGAATCTGGAATTTAGAAGACAGTTGCTGAGTGTGAAATTATAAATGCAAAAATTTACTGTTGAAACTGGCTCATAGCATAGTTTACTGTCTATCCTTAAGGGATACCAAAATGAAGTCATAAATCTTTCATACAAGGCAGGGGGCTTGTCGCCAAAAGAAATGGAAGGAAAGTTGAACAGTCCAAGAAACGGATGAGAAGAGGCCTACACAACTAGAATCGCCATGCTCAACAGTTTTCCCCAGGGCCCCACTGACCAGTTCTGTTCTGGTGATTGGTTTTGACCTGAATGATTCATTGTCTGACAGCATCAGCAATGCTTAAGTGTGGTGTTACCTTGTCAGCACAAGTTCACACATCACTCGAACAGAGTGTGAAGTGGCTAGCATTCGGCTAATATCCTGTGGCAGTCAACCTGCTTAGGAAAACTTCATGAGCTACCTGTGAATGGAAATTTAGAGAAATCAATCTTGTGTTTTATGCTTGCCCATCTTGTACACTCCTACCCCTTCCACAGGAGCCGAGTCTCAGGTCTGAAATATTACAAAGTGATTAATACCTTGCCAGGCCTTATTTGGTAAGGATGTGAGATGTAAGTAGAAATTTCATTGTTTGTAACAGGAGCAATTTAAACAGAGTGCAAAACTTTAGTAAAAATGACAAATATCATGTGGAGGATCGTTGTAGCTGTAGCCCATGTTGAGCTTTACAATGGCATATCTGTAGTCAGTGTAATGGTGGTGAAGTTGTAGTACATGGCATAGTGAGGACACTGAGTGCAGTGACAAAGTACTGGCAGCATCAGTGACAAAGTCAGCTGGGTGTGGCACCCAGGTCTCACAGTTACACCGTAGGCAGAACTAGAACACTGCGTCAAAGGGAGCACATCAGTTGAAGCTCAGGGGTATATTTCAGCAGTGGAGTAGGAACTGACTCAGTTCAACAGTATTTTTATGGGGTCCCTGGACCTTCTAATAACTAATGCCATTTGCTCTCTAACAATAAAATAGTATGATGATAAGATGTAAAAGTGTTGGTGACTGCTAATATAATTACTATTCCCTGACCAGACATCATAATGAATGTTACTCTGTCTAAATTACACAATATAGTGGACAGTGACAGCAGTATAAGTGGGGTACTGAGCTACCATATGTTTATTACAAATTGACTTTAAGGAAAGTGTTGGCTCAAATCACAATATATTAAGATACTATGGAGTGAGTAGTCACAAGTGTTGTTCTAAGACAATTAAGAGAGGGCCACGCATATACAATGACATTTTTTTGTAATTATATCAGCACAGGCTAGGTGAGATTTTCATTGGGCGGTTGCTGCTCAGAGCAACAAATGGGGGGGGGGGGGACCTTAGTCATTTACAGTATCCCTTTTTCTTTAAGCAGACTGTGTGGCTACTCTCAGTAGGATCAAAGTCAAGGGAACAGATACAGTACTTGGTATGACCATGTCATTCATATACTCCCGATGCCCTCCCACAAAACTGAAGGTAGAATGATCAATAGTGATTGTATTGACTAGACAGCAATAGTCAGCTGTCAGATGATGGTATATGATGAGTGGTTCTGGCAGGTACAGTAAGAAGGATTCAATCCATGCATTTTGCACAAATGGTATATGAGCTGACAGTTGGATGGTAAGTACGATAACCCCACAACTGGAACTGTTGTATAGGAGTTCACTGCCCACAAGTGTGACTCAATAAATCTGAGATGCAAAGATAGGATCATAGCAGAGGAGAGATACTGCAGTTGGATGCGGCACAGTGTACAAGAAGCTATTGCTAATGGGCACAAACATGAGATTGTGCACCAATATGACTGCACAAGTGCAGGGAGGTGTTCTGGTTTCTGTAAGGAAACGATTCACTTCACACTCAGGGGCACCGCTATGTAATACTAGAGAGGAGCACAAATAAACATTCACAGGCATATATGATTGTAGATCACTGAACTTCACAGCCGAGTGTGCAAGCAGCTGTACTTAAACAGGTGTACTTGTGAGTTTGTGGAGCTTGTTTAAGTTTCAAGCATATTGAGAAGAATACATGAGTTACTATTGATGTAAGGGAATGTAAGTGAGTATAAGAGTTCATAAACAAGAAGAACAAATTGAAAATGGAAATATGAATATTCAAGGTTACATTAAGGTAACAGTTGTGATTGCTCATCTGCTCAAACTCATCTCAGCCTAGATAGACTTTGTGTTGTGCACCACATCAGGTTGTCCATCATCGAAAAACTGGAGATAGGCGTTCACAACAGGAAAGATGGTGTGTAAGTGGTTCACTTACACTAACTAAATCAGATGAAAAGAACTTTTGACAGAACACAGCGCAGTGGGTTTAGAAAAATAATAAACACAAACATATAAGGAATGGCATTGTGCATGGGGACTACAGTGTGGCAGGGGAGCAGCAGAGAAAGCTTTGGTTTCTAGTTTGCTTATCATCACTGGAAAGATGGTGTGCAGTTCATTTAAAAAGTAGTGTTTCTGTAAGGGTATTTCCACATGAATTTATACAGTTAATAATCCAGCAGCAGGATGGCCCAAAGCATAGGGGCCTGTGCAGCAATGGTGTAACAGTGATTACAGAAGCAATATCAATACATCCTATCACAATAAACAGACACATGGGCTCTAGTTCATATACCATCAGGATATCTAGACTTATAAAATGATAATAGATAACAGAAGAGATACATCTGAATTAACTTGAACAGGCCATTCAAACCTATCAACTATAAAAGGGAATACCCTAATATCCTATACAACATCATTAACTTATCCAAATATAACAATATTTCTAACATGGCTCATGCCCCACAAAATATGGGAGAAAATCTACAGGATGTTAGTAGGCTTCTTGCTACAACTCACATGAGTTGTTGAACTTGGGTTGACTGACATCAGTTACCTTCCAATTAGTTTTAGCTAAACTCAAGTGTCTCCAAAGGAGGGAATTGTCATGGACTTACAGATGAGTGATATGTCCCCCCAGGGGGCTCATCATACTTTGGTACATTCATGCTTGGCTACCACAGGGCCCCAGACTTTGCAGTAATTTTTCCCTTCTGTGCTGCAGGTCTATCCTCTTGCTATTCTGTTTCCCCTCCCTTGGGGAACATGACTGGGGTGTTATTAGGAATGTTCTGCATTGTCTATTGCTGACACAAGAACAGTCTCATCTTTGTTTTTTGCTCCCTTTTCCTTCCTTTGTTTCCCTTCTCCTCTTGTTCCTCTGCTTTGGCATTTGAGGTTCCTCTTTTCCTTCTTCCTTGCTGTGCACTCCTGAACACTGGCCCCCCGCACCTGACCCATAACAGGTGACTGGGTAATGTGTAATTCCCAGTCCTGGGTCATCAGATAGGGTTTGCATGTACCCTCCGGTACAGACCTGAGCTGCAACCTTCCCAAATTGCCAATTGGTCCCTCTGTCAGATGTTTGGGAGGTGTGACCTGAGGTGTGAGCAATCACCTAAGGCAGGTGTGCTCCCTTGTGAAGGGAGCCCCCAGTTGGAAGGAGCACTCCATCAGAGACACTAGCAATCATGAGGGATTTTCTCGCAATGAGTCAACCATCTTCCCAATTGACACCTACAAAATGTAAACGTAATGAGGCTAGTGATTCAAAGACCCTTCCTGCTGCACCATGGTTCCTCATGGTCTCAAGTACTGAAGACAGTCAGTCCTTTGCCACAGTCAATCCATTTATTATTAAGAAAGGTGTTGATGCCATTGCTGGCCCTGTGAAATCATGCTCTTGTTTATGGAATGGCACTTTGCTTTTGGAGTCTGCTTCTGATATTCAAGCACAACGACTGCTTGCTACCTCACTTCTCCACAGCTGCCCTGTTCATGTTGGGGCCTATAGAACTTTGAATTCTTTCTGTGGAGTAATTTACACGAGGCTGCTCAACGGTCTAACTGAGGCCAAAATCCAATCTGACCTCTCTGATCAGTGTGTCATTGCCATCCATTGTGTAACGAAAAAGGTGGATTCCTCCTTAGTACCCACCCACACTCTTTTCCTCACATTTGATAGAGTGGTGCTGCTGTCCAAGATCAAAGCAGGCTATGAAATTATCGCAGTCTGGCGGTACATTCTGAACCCGATGCACTGCTACCAGTGTCATCATTTGAACCACACTAGAGCATCTTGTAGACACCCAGCCAAATGTGTAACCTTTGGTAGGGATGCACATGAGGGCAACTGTCCACCTGCTTCTCCCCGCTGTATCAGCCGCAATGGCGGTCATGGCGCCTCCTCTTGGGATTGTCACTTGTATCTCGATGAGTGGGCTGTCCAAGAGATCCAGGTAAGGGAAAAAGTGCCTTACCCAGTAGCTCACAAGTCACTGGCTTGCAAGTTACTGGCTAGTTGCAAACCCTGTGTTCTCCCATCTGGCACCTATAGTTCTGTTTTTGTTACCCTTCGCTCCATGAAGAACATGGCCACATAGACATGTGACCTCCAATTCAGCTCTGAGGTTATGAAATCGCCCAGTCTCAAGGTAGCATTGCCATCCCTGTGTCTAGCTGTGCGCGAAGCCATCAGATTCTCACCTCAAGTGGTGAAGCCACCAGCTGCATAACCAGTAGGCCAGAAAGGACAGAAGGAGTATGCCCATGAAGACTTCCTATGTCCCTCCAGTCAGACAACACTCATGTCTTCCTCTAATCGGAAAGGCTTGAAGAAGTCCACAAAAGGCAAATGGTCTTCTCCTTCACCAACTCTAAGGTCCTCCTTGACAGTTTTGCCCTGTGGTACCTTAGCCCGGCCGACCTCCATATCGCCGGTGCACACAACCAACCGTTTTTCAGCACTGGACTCTGAGGACCGCGTCCACAAGCAAGCCAATGCTTCTGCTCTTAAAGAGGATTTATGGCTGCTTTTAGCATCACAGCATCCCCTTGCACTCTGCCTTCAGGAAACGAACTTGTGCCATCATGACCATTTTGAGCTTTCCCATTACTTACTGATTCATTTTGATCTTCCCCCTGTGGTTGGCATTCCACCTCATGGGGACATCATGCTGCCCATACAGGATGACATTTGTAGTCAATCCATCTCCCTGACTACCGATCTTCAAGCTGTTGCAGTTTGCCTTTTCCTTCCCCACCTGGCTTTTTCCCTCTGTACTGTTTATGTCCTCCAGCATTCGAAGTCACCAGGGCAGACTTCCTTCAGTTTACTCGGCAGCTACCTCCATCTTTGGTACTCAGTGACTTTAATGTGCATCTCTCAGGATCTGTCAGAGAGGTGCCATCTTGGCCGACCTTCTTAACCAACTTAACCTCATCTTCCTTAACAGTGGCACACCCACTTTCCTTTCCAACTTCTCGCACACCTATTCCCATTTGGACCTTTCCTTTTGCACTGCCCAGCTTGCCCATAATCTCGAGTGGTCCATTCTCTCTGACACCTACTCGAGTGACCATTTCCCGTATGCTATCCGTCTGCTGACTCCTACCTCATCCACGTGCATACCCAAATGGCAGCTTACTGAGGCTGACTGGTGGCTTTACTCCTCCCTGGTGACCTTTGAAGAATAAGATTTTCTCAGTTGTGATGACCAGGTGGAATATCTAACAAACGTTATCCTTATTGCTGCAGAATATTCCATTCCTTGCGCTTCCTCTTTACCACCTCATATCCCAGTCCCTTGGTGGAATGAGGCATGCCACGATGCAATTCGTGCACGTAGACATGCTTTCTACATTTTTAACTGTCGTCCTACAATGGGAAACTGCATTAATTATAAACAGATGTGTGCAAAATGTCATCATGTTCTTCAGGATAGCAAAATAGCTAGTTGGATTTAATTCGCTAGTTCTTTTAACAGTTCTTTCCCTTCCTCTGTTGTGTGGGCCAACCTCTGACAGCTCTCTGGGAGCAAGATCTATTCCCCAATTTCCGGCCTGGTAGCAGCAGATGATGTTATTGTGGACCCTATTGCCATCTCCAAGACTTTGGGCCGCCATTTTGTGGAAGTTTCGAGCTCTTCCCACTATCACCCTCCCTTCCTTCATCAGAAACTTGCAGAGGAGACTCAGGAAATACCATTCTCTTCTCCGAATCGTGAGTGCTACAATGCCACCTTTATACTATGAGGGAGCTAGATCGTGCTCTCAGTTCATCCTGATCCTCCATCCCAGGGCCAGACACCATCCACATTCAGATATTGCAACACCTTTCTCTTGTGGACAAGCATTTTGTGCTTAACACCTACAACTGCATCTGGGCGGAGGGCACATTTCCCAGACACTGGCATGAAGCCACTGTCATACACATACCTAAGCCCGGTAAGGACAAAAATCTTCCTTCTAGTTACTACCCCATCTCTCTTACAAGATGCATCTGCAAGGTGATGGAATGTATGATTCATGCCCGACTGGTACGGTGGCTCAAGTCTTGCAATTTTCTGATGAATGCACAGTGTGGATTTCGAGTGCAGTTGATCATCTCGTTACTTTGTCCACCCATGTCATGAATGGTTTTCTGTGGAAATCCGAGACAGTGGTAATGTTTTTCGATTTGGAGAAGGCCTAAAACACTTGCTGGAGAACTAGTATCCCCCTTACTCTTTACACATGGGGCTTCTGTGACCACCTGCCCTGTTTCTTTCAGGCATTTTTATAAGATCGAGTTTTCAAGGTGCATGTGGGTTCTGCCTTGTCAGACACCTTTATCCAGGAAAATGGTGTGCCTCAGGGTTCCGTCCTGAGTGTCATCCTCTTTGTTATCACCATTAACTCTATAATGGCTGTCTCCCACTGGGCATCTCCAGCTCCCTTTTTGTTGATGATTTTGCCATCTATTGCAGTTCTCCACAGACCCATCTCACTGAGTGGTGTTTTCAGTGATGCCTAGATCATCTTTACTCCTGGAGCATCAAGAATGTGTTTATCTTTCCCACCAACAAAACTGCCTGTATGAATTTCTGGTAACACAAGCGGTTTCTCCCACCATCTTTACGTGTTGGGCCTGTTGCCCGTCCATCTGTTGAAACTATGAAATTCCTGGTTCTCATGTTTGATAGGAAACTCTCTTGGTCTTCCCATGTGTCTTACCCGGCAGCCCACTGCACACAGTTCCTCACTGTCCTACATGTCCTCAATGGTACTTCCTGGGGTGCCAATCAAACCACCCTTCTCCATTTGTACTGCTCCCTTGTCCGTTCAAAACTCGACTATGGGTGCATTGTTTATGCATGTGCACGTCCATCCCTCTTATGCTGTCTCAACACTATCCACCATCGTGGCATCTGTTTGGCCATGGGTGCCTTTCAGACTAGCCCGGTTGAGAGTCTGTATGCTGAAGCTGCTGAACTACCACTGTCCTTCCTCCATGACTTTCTTCTCAGCAGGTATGCGTGCCATTTGTCTGCTATGCCTCCTTCTGTGATGATTCCTTTGATTGCCAGTATGGGGCACATCCCTCTTCTCTGTTATCTCCTGGAGTCTGCTTTGGGCACTTGCTACAGCAGCTTAACTTCGCACTACCTGCACCTTTACCAATGGGTGTGAACCCTTCACCACCTTGGCGTCATGAAGCAGCCCACGTTAACCTTGGCCTTCATTCATTTCCTAAGGACACTACTCCAGTCTTGGTCTATCACCTTAAGTTTCACGACCTTCGCATGGAACTTCGCGATAGTGTCTGATGTCTCTCAGAATCAGACTCAGACTCAGATGGGCTATGGTGTACCTTCATCATTCACACTTGTGTCTTGTGGCATCTGGCACACTGCTCAATATTATAGCCAAGCTCTTTGTCCTGTAGCAGGCCACAGAGTACATCTGGTGACACAGCATTTTCGATTGTGTCCTCTGCTCAGACTCACTCACTGCCCTTCAAAGTCTATGTGCGCTGTACACTGCCCATCCCTTAGTGTAGTGGGTCCAGGAAAACTGTCACTTGCTTACTCCTGGTGGAGCCAGTGTGATGTTTCTGTGGGTTCCTGGTCATGTTGGTCTGCCGAGAAATGAGGCTGCTGACGCTGCTGCTGAGGCTGCATTCCTCGTACCTCAGCCCGCAAGTTCCCTCCAATGATCTCTGTCTTGCCATCTGTCAGGAGGTAGTGTCCCTGTGGCATCGCCAATGGTCCTCACTTCATGGGAATAAGCTCTGGCTTATTAACATCTCCCAGTGGCTTGGATGACTTCCTCTTGGCCCTCTCATTCGGAGGAGGTCATTTTAAGTAGGCTGCATATTGGGCACTGCCTTTTTATCCATCGTCATTTGCTAAGTGCCACTACCCCACCACTTTTTACACATTGCATCCAAGTTTTAACTCTCTGCCACTGCCTAATGGAATTCCCATTTTTTAGCTGTTTACATTCCCACTTGGGTTTGCCATCTGAGTTATCACCATTTTAGCAAATGACATTAGGGCTGTCGACCACATTTTAATTTTTATCCACCGAAGCAATATGGCGAAGGCCATTTAATTTTTAGTTTTGGACCTCCATTTCTGTATGGTGTCTTTTTTAGCCCTTTTTCCACATGTTTGTTTTTAGCTGTCTTCTTTCATGTCCATTGGGACTGATGTGTAGTCATTTTTTAACTCCTCTCTGTCTTCTCTTCGTGTTCTATAGTTTTGACTCGGGCGCATATGACCCCAGTTGCTTTTTGCACCCTAAAGCAAAACAAAACAAATTGATGTGTCATTAATAGTTTAGCAAAATAGTGGCCTAGCATTTGCAGCATAAATTAAAATCACAATAATACAAGAAATGCATGTTAAACCTATGAACTCAGATTTCAAAGTGACTTGAGCAGTAGACTCTTCACAGTGCATTCATTGTAATTGCATTATTTGTTTTTTCATATATAAATTGACCTTATTCTGAGTTATTCCTTGCTTCTCCTCTGAAGTGAGCAAATTACAGATGCCTCTCTGTCTTTTGTCAACCAGTAATGACTTAATGTAAGCATTCTAGCGTGCTTCTTGTTCCTCTATATGCACATGTTACTGATGCTCTGTGAATGGGGCTGTGAGACAATATGCTGTCATGCTCTGATGGCATAGTTACTAGAATTATTTTCACTTACCTACCTGTAGCTACATTCTGTTTCTCACAAAACTGTCTGAAGATTTCAGTGTGCAGTGACGGTCAGCGAGGAGTGACCCACCTTAGCTGACATTGCGTTGGTATGTGGCACCTTCTTACATATGTAATGCACAGTCTATCAATAACATAGATGTTTCTACATATTCTCCTTTTGTATCAGTTTTCTTTTTACCTCTTAATGTCTGTGATAACTTTTATAATGATTGTGTTCAAAAGAGTTACCCATGGGTGATCTCTTAAGTACTCAACAGGCTTCAGAATTGATATTAAATGATTACTATGTTGGTGTGCGTGTAAGAAATGTGGTCTCTACTCATTGTTATGCTCAAGCGCACAGATGTTGAAGAGTTAATTCATTGGCATACCCACAGTATTTTAAGGTCCTGAAACTGTGCAAAGTGCTGGCCAGTACTGTGAAGCCTACTGAGCGGACACAAATTCTGCTGAGCCAGTAGTACAAAGTATGAGTGGCACTGTGCAGTGGTAGACGGCACATGGAGAGGTTACATAAACTTAAACTTGTTTATGCTCTAAATGTAATTTAGGAGGCCTGTTTTATGGTGTCCCTAAGTTTTGATAACATACTGAACTTCTCAAGTACTGTAAATATGTCAGCAGTTCAACTTATCTTGTTCTCAAATAAGACTTTCAAAATATACAGTGAATGAGATCAGTAACTGCAATAAAGGTATTCCTGAAAAGATCAGTTCTATAAGACTGAGCTGTGCAGAGTTATTTCCAATTTGATAGTAGCATTTACCAAGTTTGAAGTAGTTTAATAAGGCAATGTTGATGGGTGCTTGTACACTCCAAGATAATGTAACAGAGAAAAAATTGTCATTGAAGTAATTGTCATTGTGGGTAGTAAGGATATTAAATCAGAACACTGAAAAACATTCTATCAGGAATTACTTTATCCTGGATTACAGAAGGATACTGGATTGCAAATTTTGAAAGTCAGTCAAGCAATTGATTTGGCAGGAAAATGGGGGTTGGGTTAAGTAAATATTGATGAAGAATATTTATGAAGAGAACCAACAAAGGGTGCCAAATTGAGCTCTGAATCATAGGGATGTTGATTTTTAAACATTTATAGGAAGATTGGTATCAATTGATGATTGGGTGATGGCACTTTCCATTCAGATTCCAGAACCAGTCTTCCTCCACAGGCAGACGCACTGAGGTGAAGTGTCTCATGAGAGTAAAATACTTGCCTGCATTGACGTTTCAGACTGGAAACCAGCATCACGTGACTAGCTACTTTATGTGCATGGCTTCAATGACAGATGAACAGCTGATGCAGAACTTCATGTTTGAGTGGCATAAGTTTGTGTATTTGTAGCTATAAAATCTATGTACTTTTCCTCACTTTGATCCCTCAGTTACCTTGGTTATCCATATGGACTAAACAAATTAATGAGTATATTGAAATGGCTGACTGCTATTAAAGGGAAAAATGGTGCTAATTACATTCACTTGAGCTTAAGAACTTCCACCTGACAGAAGGAAAGCATGTGATTGCTATTTTTGTAACACACATTTGTGGCACCATTGTAGCAGTATACTCAAGATTAAACAGTAGCCAACATTTTTATAACATAAATGGTGAATTTAATTACCATTATCCATTAAATATTGAGAAATGTATAGTGGTATAAGAACTTTCCTCACAATATTAATAAAGCAAGACCACCCTTACACTACTGGAACATTGAGGATTACTTTAAATACGTTTCTACAGATACAGATATTTTGAATGTAATTATTACTGTATGCCCATAAATTACTTTAATCTTGCGTAATTTTTTGTCTAAACCAAGTAAACAACCTTCAAATTTCATCAACACTTCTCTGTTAGTGCTTGGTGCATGACATGAAACTCTCACATTTTTCTATGTGTCTACACCACTAATAAATACACATCTTCATATCAGGGTGTGCCCCTTTAGCTGAGCTGTCAGTGTGTCTGATTGCAATGCAGTGGGCAGGGGTTTAATTCCTGGCTGGAGTGGAGATTTTCTCCACTCAAGAACTGAGTGTTGTGTTGTCCTCATCATTGTTTCATCATTATTGACAAGCAAGTCACCCAATGTGGTGTCAACTGAAAACACTTGCAACTCGGCAGGTGAACTTACCCAGGTAGGGAATCCTGGCAATCAGTGCTATACAATCATTTCATTTCATCCCAGTGAGGCTAAAACTACTGAGGTTTATTCTGTCTGAAAGCAAAATCTAGATTACTAGAATATGTAGGCTACATCATTTCTTTGTGATAATGACTCATCCATCTTTTGTTTTCTTTTGGAATAATTTCTTAGCATACAATGGTAATTCAGTTAATGTTGAAAGCCAATGAGAAGAGTATCCTATTTGGTACAGTCATATATTCAATATTCCATTGATAGCTCTGGTTGCTTTCTGTTGCCACAGTAATATTGTTAATGTACAGTTCAGTTTTCACGGAGACTAATTCAAAGAAAAAAATTTTAAGAGAAGAGCGTGTAGCATGTAAGCAATTGTTTTTCACTTACCTAATCTGTGAAAGATGAAATCACCTTTAATAGCTTACTATATACCTGTTGAGTGTGTGCCTACCAAGTCAGTTTGAGATCTGGCTGTATGATGAACTGTCTGACTGAGCAAGCACACTTATTAACTCCATCACTGAGTGAGTGATAAAAAATGTAAACAGCATAAGCTTCAGTGTTATTTAAAATATGGATGTCATGTGAAAAAACAATTAAGGTTATTGATTATGCCTGCTTTCTTTCCCATCTTAAATATGGGCACATATTCTGGGGTAATTTAGCAGCAGCAAAGTAATTTTTCAGAATATAAAAAAAGCCATGAGACTCATAAAGGATGTAAACCTAGAAACTCCTGTAAACCCCTGTTTAAGAGTTTAAGTATTCTATCTTTACTGTGTATTTACACTATGGTGACTCTCAGTTTTGAAAACTAACGTAATGGGCAAAGAATAGCAGACTATTCAAGCAGTAACAATCAACACCATAACAATGTTGTTGGTGTTGTTATCTTTAGTTGGAAGACTGGTTTTATGCAGCTCTCTGCACTCTATTCCATGCGAGCCTCTTCATCTCCAAATAATTACGGCAACTACATCATTTTGAGCCTTCTTACTGTATTCATCTCTTTAAAAGCATAAACTATGTAAAAAATAAATTCCAGCAGCAAATATAAAACAACAAACAAAAAATAACAGAGAAAGCAACAAAGTGAAAATAACCAAGTGATATGGGATTGGCTGAGCATAGCTGATATCTTAGTAGCTACTTTCAGCATGGTAGCACAGGCATTGTCAAGTGTTCTCTGAAGCCAGGTGGGTATGATCGTGAGATTACAATTACTGGCCTGAAATGTCGGCACAGCCAGGCATTTTACTGGTGAGAGACATTCCCCAGACTGAGGAAAACCCCTGATGAAATGACCTGTCATGTTTAAACGTGTGTCTCCACCATGTTGCCTGTCACAAGGGTAGCTAAATGGCATGAAATCCAATGGTAAGCATTGGTTTCAGATTCTGGATTAGTCACAAACTTATTCTTCCACCTATCATTTTATAATGACTGAGTTATTGTTCATAGCAAGGAAATGATTTAAATTTACTGGCTCATCTGTCATTAACATATACATTGTGGGAAAATTAAATGTTATGATTTCTTGTAAACAACCGCTATTGTACTTTATTTTACGAATTAAAATTCATTAGTATATTGATGAGGAAACTTTAGTTATAATGGGGAATGATGTGACTCATTTGGCATCAGTTAATTATTGTTGTATTCTGAGGTACCAGTTATCCCAGTAACAGAAATAAGGAGTTTCCATGGTGGGGGAGGAGGGGGAGGGGTACTATCAGGTTAACCAGTTACAAACAAGACAGGAGGAATAATTAATTAATTAATTATCTTCCTACTTCTGGATTTTGGTTACAGTTGACTATAGGTGAACTCAACAGACCTCAGCAACCTGTTCTGCATAAACACAGATTGAATAATACTTTATCATCACATATGACAAACAGCAGACTGAATAATGTTACTACACAAAGACTAGTGCTCAGGCATGACACTGCACATGCATTTGAAAGGCAGGGCCCAGTGGTGCATCATTATCACTTGCTGAACTTTGATTGGCTGCAGGCCAAAACGGCCACTGTGTAACCATACCTGGTGGGAGGCAAACACCATTTTGGTCCATGTGTTTCACCTGTCAGGTTGTACAGAATAATGGTTCACAACCACTGTCCTCCATCAAATTTGTTTTTAGTTGTAATGTTAGCAATCCTCACAGGATAACACAGCTCTCAAAGAGATGGAACTGTTTTTGTAAGACAGTGCTCTTTTCCCCATTGATAATGAAAACACAGAATTACATTGATTACAGTTAGTTCCTTTCATTTACAGCAGACATTTTATTTATCTATTTATTTATGTTTCTATGTCAGGACTGTAATAGAGTGGTAATGAATATTCTTCTCTTAACTGTTTGAATGGAGTTACTGTCGGAATATAGCAGCTTGAGTTGTTCAGTGCTTGGATAATGCTCTGACATGTGCTTATTGGGAAAACTGTTGTCTTTAGTAGGTGGAGCAACCACATGACAAGTGTGAAATAACTCCTCCTTGTTCACTGTATGATTTAGTTTTGTATGACTTCAAACACACATTGACAAACAATGTATCACCTTAATGCTTAAAATGATGTATTGCATAAAGTAATATGTCTAATTCCTAGTAATGAGGCTTCATTTGTAATAGTTTTAACTTATTAGTAAACAGATCCAACATCATACAGTGTACAAAACTGGTCTTTCTACTGAGAGATAATTAGAATAGTGCATTCATTACACCTTCAAGAATACCTAGATTAAGTGTTGTTGGCAAGAACTTGCATTTACTGGTGTAACTGATATGTTTTTGCTAGTGTTTACAGCTAGTTTTCTATAATGAAAGATGACTGTCTACAGTTGACCTTGGCTAAAAAACTATCTTACATAGAAATTTCATATAGTACTGTGTAAAATTTCTTACTGAACTCAGAGTACACTGATTAGCAACACTACATTCCCACTGTTTTGTTGGTTACATGTAGTGTAATTGAACTAAAACTGGAGAAACTATTAGGTCATGTTTTAAGACACTCATAATCTGCTTATGTGTACTATAACACACTTATGCTTCCTAGTCAGGGATTAACTGTTAACAGCTGTTTTATGGATTCAATGCACTGCGAAATTATTTACTTCATCTTTGAACTTTAAAATCACTTATAGAGGCATCTCTACTATCATCACTTTTCAAATTCTCATAGTAAACTAACTTAGGTGCAGCACATTATACAAGCAGGCTGTTTCAGCTCAAGAGCTCAGCTGTGAGAAGCCAGGTGCTCAAGGGCCCTTGCAGGCAGGAGTGAATAAACAGCTTGCACACATGTTGGGCAAGCAGCTTACATGCAGCACTGTGCACAAAATGGCTAGGGAGGAGACCACAAACCAGGCAATACAGGGTGACTGATTATGATTAACAATAAACATTAAAATAAGCCAAAATATGAAAATGTTATTTGGTTTGAGAAATAGAGTTCCATTTATTCATGATTAAAGACGTATTGGACGTCAGCCCTTGAACTGCCGCAAGACGCAGAATACTTTCAAGTGCTGGTCGTGCAGCTGGAACCTTTCTGCTGTTTTTGTTCTTTCCATAATAGAAAATAGTTGTTCATAATGATGTGTTGAGCCAAACATAGATATGGTGTCAGCTGCAGTCTTGTGTAATATGGGAAAGTCTTCCACATGAAGCTCATGATACCATCTTACCAAATTTGTGGTTTTGTAATGTCTGTTCTTCAGCAGTGTCCTGTTTTGCAGATCTGTTAGTTCTAGTTGCATTTCTGAAGAAACAGTATCCAGTACATCTGGAAATGTATTGTGAAACAGTTTTAATTCGTTTTGTAGGCATCACATGTTCTGAAACCTACCCTCAAAACTTTTATGAAGTTGTGCAATGATTTGTTGATAACCACCAAAACTTATTTCTTCAAGCAATTGAAAGGATGAAAAACACTTGAAAAAAGTTAAGTTTCCACTTCCAAGTTGCCTTTCACATAGATGAAGTGTGTCCATGAACACATTAATTTTATTGCACATATCAATGATTAATAGATCCTCTCCTTGAAGTAACATATTTAAGCTGTTTAAATTTCTTGTAATGTTAGTTAGGAAGGCCAGGTCTGCTTCCCATGTCTCGTCACTGAGTGATGGTTGCCTCTCTCTTTTCATTTCCATAAATAATGCAATTTCTTCCCGAATTGCAAATAATACATCGAGAGCTTTGCCTCTGCTAAGCCACTATACTGTGCAGTGATAAGAATATCATCATAGGCTGCTTGCAGATCATGCAAAAAGCCTTTGAACTGGCAGAGGTTGATGCTGTGGCATCTTACAAAATTTATACAGTTCACTATGACCTTCATGATGGTGATGCATTTGACACTTTCAGCACAAAGGGCTTCTTGGTCCACAAAACAATGTATGCTTAATATTTCTTTCCAAAATTCTGTCTTGATTTTTTCCTTCAGATGAGTCACAAAACCTTACTGGCTCCCAACCATTTACAGCTCACTGTCTGCTGCCACAGTGACAAGCACATGTTTTCTATGGACTCACAAACAACCTCAAATATGTCATGACCTGTGATTGTGCACTCCATCAGTATCACATGTAGTAGCTCCTTGAAAACCTGTAGTTCTGAATTAATACCCCTCACAATACTGTGAGTTGAGCAGCACCTGTGACATCAGTAGTTTCTTCAAGGGCTAACAAAAAAGTTATAAAAGTCTGGCACTTCTGCTTCAGTTGAGTTTCCAAACCTGTTCCCATACCATGGACCTGATGAGATACTGTTATCTAGGAGAGCCAAACTCCTCAAATTTCATAATGTCTGCTGGCACTAAGCACTCAAAGATTGTAAGCAGGCATGATATCACCAAGGGACCCATTGAGAACAGTGTTGCAGTTGTTGCAATGATGTGTGCAACTTTGTAGCTCACTCCAAGCACTGCATCAGTTGAATCTTCATCAACATCAGCACTCTACAGTTGTTGCTAACACATATTTAATAAACAAAATCAATACATATACAGAGTCTGTAGAAGAAATACGTATTAATTTTTTATATTTATTTATTCATTTTTCATCAGATTTATCTGTTGCTGAACTTTGTCCTTCAATATGGTAACGGGTTGCTTTCTGGCATTACTATCTGGCTCATCATATTGTATTGGGTGAAGAGACATGTAGTGATGCTGTATATTATACTTCATCACCATACTCAGAGCTTTATGACACATAAGACACTGAGACAACACATCTTTCTCAACAAACAAAAACAGATCTTTCCCACTTTGGGAAAATGGCAACAGGCTGCTTCTAGAATTTATTGTCATCACTACATCCATTATTGTAAAGATTACAGCATAAATAATTGAGAATTTCCTATCCTGCAACTTATTTCTTCATGCAGAGTGAAACAGAACATATACTTTGATTACCATCAGATATCATTTTTGCCGAAAATCTGATTGCTCAACTCCTTTTTGCAACTCAGAATATTAAAAAAAGTACAAAAAAATCTCCTATATGACAACCAATGAACAGAATGTCTTTCCAACCTAATCCTCATACTGGCAACAGAATACTTGAAAATGACATACAGATACATGGAAACCATAAAACCACAGTTATCAAAGTTTTACACAGTTAATCTTTGAACCTCAAAGCATGTGGATGTTTCTTTCTCAGACCATAACAGGGTCAGTCATGGGGCCATTTAACCACTTTTTTTCTTTACTTTCTTCACTGTGGTATCTTTTCCTTGTGATTGGTCTAGTATTGCAATAGGGGGTGGCAGAACTTGTCCATAGTATAGCTTTAATCTGTCAAAATGGAGAATAACAGCACAGTCTGGTAGCTAAATTTCAGCATTGACAGAGAATGTTAGACATAAGTACAGATAAAGCCCTTCATACAGGGGTGAAAATTTGTTTGTTTTCCTCTTTTTAATGACTGGATTTTGAAGCAAAACTAAATCACCTGCTTTGTATATGGAAGGACAGCTCCTTTGTTGCTGTGTCACAATTGTTTAGTGGTAGCTATGGCATTGTTCTGTTGCACCTTTTTCCAGGTACTTTTAAGACAGCAGATCAGTCCTTCGACTTCGGTGCACTCAACGCCTGGCACAGATTGTCTAGTTCAAATGGAAAGTTCATAGGTCTTCTATACACAGCCTTGTAAGGGGAAACTATGTATAGAATATATCTGTTCCAATAATTTTGAGTATGATTCATATTCTACAGCATAGTGTAGACCTTTGAGGCTGCTATTCATCTTGAGATGAAAGTCTGTTGTCTTCATTTCTCTATTTATAACAGTTTGAATGCCTGTACAACAAGGGAGGACATGAAATTTGTTCCCTGCTTGGTAAGGATAGCATTTTGACTGCCAAACAGTAGGACCAAATGAGTAACAAATACTCGAGCTACTGTTTTTACTGTCATGTCAGTCGTCGGAGGTACCAAAATTAAATATCTGGAAAAATGGTCAGTGGTCTGCAAAATGTACTTATTATCTTGTGTATTTTGTGGAAAGGGGCTAATGATGATGAAGGCATTGGTCTAAAATGGTGTTGCCTCTGGAAGATGTTGCAGAGGAACCCAGGTATGTGGGTTGTGCTCTTTGTGCGCAAGGCAAACAGTTATGGCTATATTTTTCCACATCAGCTTTCCATTAAAATCGTGTTTTCAGGTTGTTGGTGTAATGGTTCAAGGATTCCGGACTGGAGCAGATTCGTTTGCCACGAAAACAGCTTTTGCATCCCGTAACTACCCTCCCGACCTGGTACAGAAGCAAATAACCAGAGCCACATCCTCATCTCCTCAAACCCGGAACCTTCCACAGAAGAACCCCAAAAGTGCCCCACTTGTGACAGGATACTTTCCGGGACTGGATCAGATTCTGAATGTGGCTCTCCAGCAGGGATACGACTTCCTCAAATCCTGCCCTGAAATGAGATCCATCCTTCATGAAATCCTCCCCACTCCACCAAGAGTGTCTTTCCGCCGTCCACCTAACCTTCGCAACCTCTTAGTTCATCCCTATGAAATCCCCAAACCACCTTCCCTACCCTCTGGCTCCTACCCCTGTAACCGCCCCCGGTGTAAAACCTGTCCCATGCACCCTCCCACCACCAATTATTCCAGTCCTGTAACCCGGAAGGTGTACACGATCAAAGGCAGAGCCACGTGTGAAAGCACCCACGTGATTTACCAACTGACCTGCCTACACTGTGAAGCGTTCTATGTGGGAATGACCAGCAACAAACTGTCCATTCGCATGAATGGACACAGGCAGACAGTGTTTGTTGGTAATGAGGATCACCCTGTGGCTAAACATGCCTTGGTGCACGGCCAGCACATCTTGGCACAGTGTTACACCATCCGGGTTATCTGGATACTTCCCACTAACACCAACCTGTCAGAACTTGCCCTTCAGCATATCCTTTCTTCTCGCTATCCGCCAGGCCTCAATCTCCGCTAATTTCAATTTGCCGCCGCTCATACCTCACCTGTCTTTCAACTTCATCTTTGCCTCTGTACATCCGCCCCGACTGACATCTCTGCCCAAAAAATGCCCAAACTCTTTGCCTTTACAAATGTCTGCTTGTGTCTGTGTATGTGTGGATGGATATGTGTGTGTGTGCGAGTGTATACCTGTCCTTTTTTCCCCCTAAGGTAAGTCTTTCCGCTCCCGGGATTGGAATGACTCCTTACCCTCTCCCTTAAAACCCATATCCTTTTGTCTTTCCTTCTCCTTCCCTCTTTCCTGACGAGGCAACCA
This sequence comes from Schistocerca americana, assembly GCF_021461395.2. Classification (NCBI taxonomy): domain Eukaryota; kingdom Metazoa; phylum Arthropoda; class Insecta; order Orthoptera; family Acrididae; genus Schistocerca; species Schistocerca americana. Next base: position 46,958,613 of record NC_060127.1, read on the forward strand.
TTGGTTGCGAAAGCTAGAATTTTGTGTGTATGTTTGTGTTTGTTTGTGTGTCTATCGACCTGCCAGCGCTTTTGTTTGGTATATATATATATATATATATATATATATATATATATATATATATATATATATATATATATACACACACACACACACACACACACACACACACACACACACACACTCCTGGAAATGGAAAAAAGAACACATTGACACCGGTGTGTGAGACCCACCATACTTGCTCCGGACACTGCGAGAGGGCTGTACAAGCAGTGATCACACGCACGGCACAGCGGACACACCAGAAACCGCGGTGTTGGCCGTCAAATGGCGCTAGCTGCGCAGCATTTGTGCACCGCCGCCGTCAGTGTCAGCAAGTTTGCCGTGGCATACAGAGCTCCATCGCAGTCTTTAACACTGGTAGCATGCCGCGACAGCGTGGACGTGAACCGTATGTGCAGTTGACGGACTTTGAGCGAGGGCGTATAGTGGGCATGCGGGAGGCCGAGTGGACGTACCGCCGAATTGCTCAACACGTGGGGCGTGAGGTCTCCACAGTACATCGATGTTGTCGCCAGTGGTCGGCGGAAGGTGCACGTGCCCGTCGACCTGGGACCGGACCGCAGCGACGCACGGATGCACGCCAAGACCGTAGGATCCTACGCAGTGCCGTAGGGGACCGCACCGCCACTTCCCAGCAAATTAGGGACACTGTTGCTCCTGGGGTATCGGCGAGGACCATTCGCAACCGTCTCCATGAAGCTGGGCTACGGTCCCGCACACCGTTAGGCCGTCTTCCGCTCACGCCCCAACATCGTGCAGCCCGCCTCCAGTGGTGTCGCGACAGGCGTGAATGGAGGGACGAATGGAGACGTGTCGTCTTCAGCGATGAGAGTCGCTTCTGCCTTGGTGCCAATGATGGTCGTATGCGTGTTTGGCGCTGTGTAGGTGAGTGCCACAATCAGGACTGCATATGACCGAGGCACACAGGGCCAACACCCGGCATCATGGTGTGGGGAGCGATCTCCTACACTGGCCGTACACCACTGGTGATCGTCGAGGGGACACTGAATAGTGCACGGTACATCCAAACCGTCATCGAACCCATCGTTCTACCATTCCTAGACCGGCAAGGGAACTTGCTGTTCCAACAGGACAATGCACGTCTGCATGTATCCCGTGCCACCCAACGTGCTCTAGAAGGTGTAAGTCAACTACCCTGGCCAGCAAGATCTCCGGATCTGTCCCCCATTGAGCATGTTTGGGACTGGATGAAGCGTCGTCTCACGCGGTCTGCACGTCCAGCACGAACGCTGGTCCAACTGAGGCGCCAGGTGGAAATGGCATGGCAAGCCGTTCCACAGGACTACATCCAGCATCTCTACGATCGTCTCCATGGGAGAACAGCAGCCTGCATTGCTGCGAAAGGTGGATATACACTGTACTAGTGCCGACATTGTGCATGCTCTGTTGCCTGTGTCTATGTGCCTGTGGTTCTGTCAGTGTGATCATGTGATGTATCTGACCCCAGGAATGTGTCAATAAAGTTTCCCCTTCCTGGGACAATGAATTCACGGTGTTCTTATTTCAATTTCCAGGAGTGTGTGTATATATATATATATATATATATATATATATATATATATATATATATATATATATATATATATATATATATATATATATATATATAGGGTGTTACAAAAAAGTATGGCCAAACTTTCAGGAAACATTCCTCACACACAAAGAAAGAAAATATGTTATGTGGACATGTGTCCAAGCGAGGATACATGCATCCACCCTCCGTCGCATGGAATCCCTGAAGCACTGATGCAGCCCTGGAGAATGGCGTATTGTATCACAGCCATCCACAATACGAGCACGAAGAGTCTCTACATTTGGTACTGGGGTTGCGTAGACAAGAGCTTTCAAATGCCCCCATAAATGAAAGTCAAGAGGGTTGAGGTCAGGATAGCGTGGAGGCCATGGAATTGGTCCACCTCTACCAATCCATCAGTCACCGAATCTGTTGTTGAGAAGCATATGAACACTTTGACTGAAATGTGCAGGAGCTCGATCGTGCATGAACCACATGTTGTGTCGTACTTGTAAAGGCACATGTTCTAGCAGCATAGGTAGAGTATCTCGTATGAAATCACGATAACGTGCTCCATTGAGCGTAGGTGGAGGAACATGGGGCCCAATCAAGACATCACCAACAATGCCTGCCCAAACGTTCACAGAAAATCCGTGTTGATGATGTGATTGCACAATTGCGTGCGGATTCTTGTCAGCCCGCACATGTTGATTGTGAAAATTTACAATTTGATCACGTTGGAATGAAGCCTCATCTGTAAAGAGAACATTTGCACTGAAATTAGGATTTACACATTGTTGGATGAACCATTCGCAGAAGTGTACCCGTGGAGGCCAATCAGCTGCTGATAGTGCCTGCACACGCTGTACATGGTACGGAAACAACTGGTTCTCCCGTAGCACTCTCCATACAGTGACGTGGTCAACGTTACCTTGTACGGCATCAACTTCTCTGACGCTGACATTAGGGTTATCGTCAACTGCACGAAGAATTGCCTCGTCCATTGCAGGTGTCCTCGTCGTTCTAGGTCTTCCCCAGTCGCGAGTCATAGGCTGGAATGTTCCGTGCTCCCTAAGACGCCGATCAATTGCTTCGAACATCTTGCTATCGGGACACCTTCGCTCTGGAAATCTCTCTCGATACAAACGTACCGCGCCACGGCTATTGCCCCGTGCTAATCCATTACATCAAATGGGCATCTGCCAACTCCGCATTTGTAAACATTGCACTGACTGCAAAACCTCGTTCGTGATTAACACTAACCTGTCGATGCTACGTACTGATGTGCTTAATGCTAGTACTGTAGAGCAATGAGTCGCATGTCAAGACAAGCACCGAAGTCAACATTACCTTCCTTCAATTGGGCCAACTGGCAGTGAATTGAGGAAGTACAGTAGATACTGACAAAACTAAAATGAGCTCCAACATGGAAATTAAGTGGTTCCGGACACATGTCCACATAACATCTTTTTAAATTTTCATTTAAAATAAAAAAAATCATCTTGAACCCATATTGTGTTGTATATCATATGAAAGCTCATGGGAAATGTTGCAAAACGACACCATTTTAGCTTAATTATGAGAGTTGCTGTAGCAATTTGAAATTATGGTGGTGTAGCATTTTTTGGTGATTTTTGACTTCACATTGCCATGTTTTCACAATGGGTCAATGAATTTTAATAAAAATTGTGCATTTTTCTTAACCTATGTGTAGGATTACTTAGTGGCAAGTTTCATCAAAATCTGAGATGGTGAATTAAAAGTCATGTTAAAAATGTGTTGATTTGACATGAATGACCCATACTTGTTAAAGAGCTTCTCTCCTTCTCCCAGTCCCTACAGCAGAAATGCTATTTTACCACCAATACTACCAATCAGACTCAACCCTAAACCAATGTTGAACCCTACATGACTCAGTTTATTCCTCCATCCAACCATCATCCACACCTTCTACACCCAAATCACCACATGTTAACTTTCCAGAATTTGTTAACATCAAAAATTGCCTCACCATTCATCCCCAAAATGCTCAACATGTTAGCTAACTTTAAATCTGCAGAAATAAGCGCAATCAACCACCTAAAAACTGATACTGATTTTATAATCCTACCTGCTGACAAAATTTCTATCACTGTGGTTTTGAACTGCAAGGATTACCTGGCAGGAGGACACCATCAACTGTCAGATTTGTCCACTTACAAATCCAGCCACCATGATTCCATTCCAGAAGTCCTGCATGACCTCCAGTCTCTCCCCAAATCCTTAGGCTCATCCCCAAACTTCTGCCCTGAGTCTCCCTGTTTCCTCACTGCTAACACTACCTGCACTCATACTTTCTACATGCTTCCAAAAACACATAAACCTAACCACCCAGGATGTCCCATTGTGGCCAGTTACTGAGCCACCACTCTGGGAATCTCTGCTCTCAGGCACCAACATTTTAAAACTATTACCACAACTTACCTTCCTATATAAAACATGCCAACCATTTTCTCCATTGACTCTCCATGGTTCTTGCTCCTTTAGCACACAGTGCCCTAATTGTTACTATTGATGCCACCTCTCTTTACACGAACAGCCATAATGCCCACAGCCTTGCCACTATTGAACACTACCTTTCCCAGTGCCCAATGGATTCCAAACATACAACCTCCGTTGTTATCAGCATGGTCACCTATATCCTCACCCACAATTACTTCAGCTTTGAAGGCATCACATACAAACAAACCCATGGTACAGCAAAGGCAATGCAACTGCATGGCACCATCCTAGGCCAACCTATTTATAGGCCATGTGGAGGAATCCTTCCTAATCGCCTAGAATCCCAGACCTCTCACCTATTTCAGATTGACTGATGACATCTTTGTGATCTGGATCAAGGGTGAGGACACCATTTCCACATTTCCAGAACCTTAATACCTTCTCTCCCACTCCTGGTCCTCCAAAACCCAACAAGCAACCTCAATGTTGATCTTCACCTCAAAGATGGCTACATCAGTACCTCTGTCCATATCAAACCTACCAGCCACCAGCAGTACCTCCACTCCAACAGCTGTCACTCATTCCATACCAAAAAGGCCCTTCCATGCAGCCTAGCCATGTGTGGCCATCACACCTGTTGTGTTGACCAGTCCATCTCCAAATACACTCCTGGAAATGGAAAAAAGAACACATTGACACCGGTGTGTCAGACCCACCATACTTGCTCCGGACACTGCGAGAGGGCTGTACAAGCAATGATCACATGCACGGCACAGCGGACACACCAGGAACCGCGGTGTTGGCCATCAAATGGCGCTAGCTGCGCAGCATTTGTGCACCGCCGCCGTCAGTGTCAGCCAGTTTGCCGTGGCATACGGAGCTCCATCGCAGTCTTTAACACTGGTAGCATGCCGCGACAGCGTGGACGTGAACCGTATGTGCAGTTGATGGACTTTGAGCGAGGGCGTATAGTGGGCATGCGGGAGGCCGAGTGGACGTACCGCCGAATTGCTCAACACGTGGGGCGTGAGGTCTCCACAGTACATCGATGTTGTCGCCAGTGGTCGGCGGAAGGTGCACGTGCCCGTCGACCTGGGACCGGACCGCAGCGACGCATGGATGCACGCCAAGACCGTAGGATCCTACGCAGTGCCGTAGGGGACCGCACCGCCACTTCCCAGCAAATTAGGGACACTGTTGCTCCTGGGGTATCGGCGAGGACCATTCGCAACCGTCTCCATGAAGCTGGGCTGCGGTCCCACACACCGTTAGGCCGTCTTCCGCTCACACCCCAACATCGTGCAGCCCGCCTCCAGTGGTGTCGCGACAGGCGTGAATGGAGGGACGAATGGAGACGTGTCGTCTTCAGCGATGAGAGTCGCTTCTGCCTTGGTGCCAATGATGGTCGTATGCGTGTTTGGCGCTGTGTAGGTGAGTGCCACAATCAGGACTGCATATGACCGAGGCACACAGGGCCAACACCCGGCATCATGGTGTGGGGAGCGATCTCCTACACTGGCCGTACACCACTGGTGATCGTCGAGGGGACACTGAATAGTGCACGGTACATCCAAACCGTCATCGAACCCATCATTCTACCATTCCTAGACCGGCAAGGGAACTTGCTGTTCCAACAGGACAATGCACGTCTGCATGTATCCCGTGCCACCCAACGTGCTCTAGAAGGTGTAAGTCAACTACCCTGGCCAGCAAGATCTCCGGATCTGTCCCCCATTGAGCATGTTTGGGACTGGATGAAGCGTCGTCTCACGCGGTCTGCACGTCCAGCACGAACGCTGGTCCAACTGAGGCGCCAGGTGGAAATGGCATGGCAAGCCGTTCCACAGGACTACATCCAGCATCTCTACGATCGTCTCCATGGGAGAATAGCAGCCTGCATTGCTGCGAAAGGTGGATATACACTGTACTAGTGCCGACATTGTGCATGCTCTGTTGCCTGTGTCTATGTGCCTGTGGTTCTGTCAGTGTGATCATGTGATGTATCTAACCCCAGGAATGTGACAATAAAGTTTCCCCTTCCTGGGACAATGAATTCACGGTGTTCTTATTTCAATTTCCAGGAGTGTATATTAAGCACCTCACTGTGGACTTAATAGATCAAATTACCTTCCGAATCTTCTACAGAAACAGATTTCTCATGCCTTCTGTCTCTAGCATCCCACCAACTCACGAAGTCCTACCATCTGGCCACAAAGCAGGGTTCTACCTTGTGACTCAGTACCACCTGGGCCTGGAGCAACTGAGTCACATTCTCCACCTGGGTTTCGACTAACTCTTGTTGTCCCCTTAAATGAGGAATGTTCTATCCACTATCCTTCCTACCCCTCCCATAGTGGTATTCTGCAACACACTGAACCTACACATTATCATCATCTACATCTACATCTACACTCTGCAAACCACCGTGAGGTGCACATGTGACGAAGCCAGCAGGGATAGTTTTGATTCCCCTCTTGTTTTGCCATCTACCTCCTTAAATTCATTTTGTTACTTTCAACTATTTACCATTAGCATACGTGGATATCATGCACATTTTCATAAAAGAGGAAGGTTGGCCCTCAGTTTTGAAGAATATAATACCAGATCTTATTTTGAGCTTAGTTTTTGAGCTTAGTTTTATGTATGTACTTGATTTTTTACATTTATTTCAACAATTCTAGTTAGTATCCTTCATTATAGGGTGAAATCAGTAATTGTTTCATAACTTAAATTCTATTGTTGATGAATAAACAAATATAAATTTTGTACTAATTATAAACATTTGGAAGACAAAGTACTAGTAATTTTAAAGTATCTATTTGGCTCTATTTGAAGACATGTTAGCAAAACCAGCCCTGAATTAATTCTAAAGTAATTAACAGTTTTGTTAGAAGTGTTGTTTGCACAATGACATTTCATCATTTAAATAAATAATTCGGCTTAACCCTCATAGTAGACAAAACTGTTAAAAAGAACCAATTTTTAATGTATTCAGCTAATTTAATGAGTTAAGTTTTAATTGCAACTTCTGTACATTTAACTTTGAATGATGTGTAGTTTCAGTACCTGTCATTGTGAAGATATATAAAAGCCCAATTTTTGATCATGAGACAGTCAGTCCATGGCCGAGTTTCAGATGAGAAACCTGTGCTGGTTAGAACAACAACAATGCTTCAACTTAACTGTGAAATAAGTGTTACACAATTAGGCCATGTGTTTATACAATCACAGTGTCTGCTCCACACATACCTTTCTATTCTTAAAAGAATTGTGAACTTTGTGGTTAGGTTTTTACTGCTCGTAGATGTACAGTAGTAAACTACTGTAGCAGTATGTGGAGGTTTGCCTTCAAACAATCAATGAGGTTTATCAAAAGTTAAACAGTAATGCACTGGCCATATAACTGTGTATTATTGGGGGGTGAAGAACAGTGAAATTAAAGTACTGTAAAATGCAACTGCCCATCCGTTATTATTTACAGTAGTCAGTGTCAGAATTACAAACCCCATTTTTCAGCCAGCATAGCAAATGCAGTACGTGGTCCCTGAAGACAACAAATGAAAGAAAATAAACAGAGAGCCAGAACTACTACACACAATAGAGGTGCATGGTGCATGGTACAGGGTATGTCCCACTGTACCAATTATTAGGGTTTCTTCCTGTCCAGTCACATATAGAGTGTGGGATGAATTATTGTTTGATGCCTCAGTTTGTCCAGTAATTATTCTAACCTTATCTTCATGATCCCTGTGTGGGCAATATGTAGGGATTTGTAGTATATCCCTAGAGTAACCATTTAAAGCCAGTTCTTGAAACTTTGTTAATAGACTTTCTCAGGACATTTTCAAGAGCCTGTCTTCAAGAGCCTGATATTTCTGTTCCTTGAGTATCTCTGTGACACTCTCCCATAGACTGAACAAATCTTTGTCTATTTGTGCTGCCCTTCACTGTATATGTTCAATATCCCTTGTTAGTCCTATTTGGCACGGGTCCCACACAGTTGAACAATATTCTACAACTGGTCGCTTGAGTGATTTGTAAGCAGACTGATTGCACTTCCCGAGTATTCTAACAATAAACTGACGTCTACCACCTGCTTTACCCCCAATTGTACCTATTTGATTATTCCATTTCATTTCCTTAAAAAGTGTTACACCCAAGTGCTTGTATGAATTGGCCAAAACCAACTGTGACTCATTGATATTATACTCATAGGATACTATGTTTTTTTTCCTTGTTTTCTGAACTGAAAAATTTTACATTTCTGAACATTTAGAGCAAGCTGCCAGTCTCTGCACCATTGACTTCTCTCAGATAGTACTTCATTATAGATAATTGCATCATCTGCAAGAAGGCTGATTTTACTATAAATATTGTTTGCAAAGTCATTAATATACAATATGAACAGCAAGTGTCCCAGCACACTTTCCTGGGATACACCCAAAGTTACTCTACATCTTATGATGGCTCTCCATGCAAGATAAGATGCTGTGTCCTCCCTACCAAAAAGTCATAAGTTCAGTCACAAAAATGAAATGAAATGATCATGTGGCATTGTTGGCTGGAAGGCTCCAATAGGGGAAGGACAGCCACTGAGTGCAAGTCTTATTTCAGTAGATACCACATTGGGTGACTTCTGTCCCAGTGATGAGGATAAAATGCTTCTACTACCCTTATTGTAGATGGGTATGACCTGTGCCTTTTTCCAAGAACTGGGCACAGTTTTTTGTTTGGAGGATCAACAGTAGATTATAGTCAGAAGAGGGGCTAACTCAGCTGCAAATTCAGTATAGAATCTGCTATGGATTCCATAGGACCTGTGATATCAGCTGTTTTTATTCACCACTGATATTAATACTTATTTCATTCATCTTTTCATTGGTATGATGACTAAAATGGAGCAGTTCTCATGAGTTTTCCTTTGTAAAGAAACATTTGAAAAATAGTTGAGCAATTACGATTTTGATATGCTACCCTGAATTTCAGGTCCTGGAAACTAACTTTGGTGCCACTAACAGTCTTTACATATGACCAGAATTTCTTCAGATTTTGTGAAATGTCATTTGACAATATTCTGCTACTGTAGACACTGAAGCCATCATGCATTACTCTCTTGACAACAGGATGTGTTTCATCCTCTATCTATAGCCCAATGCTTTGTTTTACACCTATTATGCAGTAATCTCTGTTGCTTTAGAAGTTTCTTTACAGTGACTGTGTACCATGGAGGTTCCCTCCCATTATGAACTGTTCTACTGGGTACATATCTATCCAGTGCATGGTCAACTATTCTTTTAAACTTGAGCCAGCTGGACCACCCAATTACTGAGCATACTGCCCATTCTTCAATTTAATGACTGCTTCAAAGCCTGTTCCACATGGATCCTTTCTACCAGCACCAGCTTTTTTGAACTGCACAGGTGGGAACACTCCCTGCAGTATATTTTATGTTCTAGTAACCCCCCTGGTCTCAGCTTTCATTAGTTGCTATCCTTCAGCCACCTCTCCCCTTCCTGTTCCCACTCCAGCACTTCACAGCCATCTATTCCACTGATGCATCCAGTCTTTTTACTTCTCTTCTTTTCTGCCTCCCCCTCACCCCCCCCCCCCCCCCACCCAAGCATCTGCCTGCACCTAGCTGCTCTGTCCTCTCCCCAACATGTCCCTGTATGCTTCCACAAGCAGCTCTTTACTATCACCCACTTCTACCCTTCTATCTCTCCCCCTTCCCAACACAGCCTCCTTCTTATCTGTCTCTCATCATGTGCACATGCTCACAGTCTGGTCTCCGTGGCCAGATAGAGTGGTCATGTCTGTGTGAGTTGTGTTTGGGCAAAAGTTTTTGTGTGTTGTCTACTTCAGTAGTAGGCCCTTTGACTAAAGCTTACTTGTTTTAGAAGTTTTTTTGTTGTGCCTGTCTCCCCTAAACGGCAAGTACCAATCTATCCTGTTCATAATATTATCATGTCATAAGTTAATTTAAAATATGTTTGTAACTACACCTACATCTACATCCATACTCCGCAAGCCACCCGATGGTGTGTGGCAGAGAGTACTTTGAGTACCTCTATCGGTTCTCCCTTCTATTCCAGTCTCGTATTGTTCGTGGAAAGAAAGATTGTCAGTATGCCTCTGTGTGGGCTCTAATATCTCTGATTTTCTCATCATGGTCTCTTCACAAGATATACATAGGAGGGAGCAATATACTGCTTGACTCCTCGGTGAAGGTATGTTCTCAAAACTTCAAAAAAATCCCGTCCGAGCTACTGAGCATCTCTCCTGCAAAGTCTTCCACTGGAGTTTATCTGTCATCTCTGTAATGATTTCACAATTACTAAATGATCCTGCAATGAAGTGTGCTGCTCTCCATTGAATTTTCTCTATCTCTTCTATCAACCCTATCTGGTATGGATCCCACATTGGTGAGCAATATTCAAGCAGTGGGCGAACAAGTGTACTGTCACCTACTTCCTTTGTTTTCAGATTGCAACTGTTCTATAACCCATCATTGTATTAAGCATTTTGGCAAATGACATTCCAGTGATGACTCTTGTGGATCTGCTGGTCATACTTTTCTGTGTCATGGTATTGTGTACCCAGTCACTTGTACTGCTGAGTTTTTCGATTTGTTAAACTTCGAACACCAAGTGAAGACAATTGCAAAGTAAATGACGTTGACTGGTGTTAGGACAGCCATTTGCATATTTAGAGTAATGTTTATTTAGCTCTGACCATTTGAGTTATGGTACTGAACAGCCTGGATTTGCTATGTCAATCTTAGCCAATGTCACAGCCATAGACATGAAAAAGATGGTGTACTATAGCTACTTTGAGGCAAGAGTAAGATATGACATTGTCTTTTGGGGAAAGGCTAGCAATTTGACAAGAATATTAATTTTACAGAAAAAGTTATATGGAAAATGTGTAGTGCTAAGCCAAGAGTATCTTGTCAGCCACTATTACGAGACCTAAACAAACTAAATCTTCCCTCACTATATTTATATGAAATAATTCTTTTCACAAATAATAATCCAGGATTATTTTCTCCAAATAACTTCTGGCATGGATATGAAACTAGGAACAAAGAAAGTTTTTTTCTGCACTTCGACTCAATCTTTTTGCGCAGAGCCCAAAAAATATGAGGACGAAAATGTGTAAGTAGAAGAAGACAAATTTTCAAAAGATTGAAACTGATTCAGTAAAAAGAAAATTATATAATATTACATTCATAGTGTTCCTAATAGATACTTGCCCATTCACTCATTACTCACGCCAGACTCAGCTGATGAGTCCTGTAAGAGTTCGGGCAAAGCATGTGCATTCCCATGGAAGGAGGTCAATGGCTGGGTAGCCTTAAAGTGTATGAAGATGGTATGTGTTCCCAAAAGAACAGATACCATTGATGACTGTGCAGCTTCTCTAGAATCAATGGTATCTGTTGTAGCTGCTTTTCAAAATCTGCCAGTTCAACGTTCACATGACGATGGTAAAGAGGGACAATGTTATGATCTTCCACGGTGCAACAATTTGGGAAGACCAAATTCAGTATTTTAGCCTTCTCTCTGTTGTCTTCCGTTTCAGTGCTGGTGTGGCTGCTGAGAGAATCAAAAGATGATTTTGAACCACTTACTGATTTTATGTATGACCAAAATCTCTTAGGGTTTTTACTCAGGTTGGTTGATAATGTCTCACTTTTGAAATAATTGAATGCTTCTCTCATTGCTCTCCTTACACTCATTTTCGCTTGTTCAGCTTTTGTTTGTCAGCTAGGTTTTTACTTCTCTTGAATCTGAGATGAAGTGCTCTTTGTTTACATAGCTCTTTTCTAACATGGCTATTAAATCATGGCAGATCTTTCCATCCCTTAAAACCTTACTCGGAATGTTCTTGTCTAGGGCATATTGAACAATGCATTTGTATTTTTTCCATTTGTTCTCCACATCTTCGTCATCATCACTGAATATTTGATGCTGACTGCTGGGATATTCTGAAATTTGTGTCCTGTCAACCTTGCTGAGCAAATATATCTTCCTACCTTTCTTAACATTCCTTGTAGGACCCATCATCATAGATGCTGTCACAGCCTTATGATCACTGATACCTTCCTCTACATTAACTGATTTGATAAGTTCAGGTCTGTTTGTTGCCAGGGGGTCTGAGACATTACCCTCACAAGTTGGTTCTCTAACATCTGCTCAAGGTAATTTTTGGACAAGACATCCAGAACAATGCCACACAATTCCCCGTCTCTGGCACCTGTTTTGATGGCATAACACTCCCAATCCATACTTGACAAATTGAAGTCACCCCCTGTTACAATGGCATGATAAGGAAAATTACTAATGATATTCTGCAAGCTCTGTCTGAAGTGCTCTACACCTACAGATCCTGACCCAGGTGGTCTATAAAAGCATCTGATCACCAACATCAATTTGTTGTAGAGTCTTGTAACATATTCTGAGTTCAAACATTATGAGCTATCTTGAACAGAATGCCAACCAGCATGATTTTCAAAATATCAATCATGTGAAACTGAACTTGCACTTCTCTCACATGAAATACTAAAAGCGTTGGATCAAGGCAACCAGGTAGATGCAGTGTTTCTTGATTTCAAAAAAGCATTTGGCTCAGTACCACACCAATGCTTATTGTCAAAAGTATGATCATATGGAGTATCAAGAGAAAATTGTGACTGTATTTTGGACTTTTTAGTAGGGAGAACACAGCATCTTATCTTGGATGGGGAGTCACCATCACATGTAGAAGTAACTTTAGGTGTGTCCTTTACATATTGTATAGTAATGACTTTGCAGACAATATTTATAGTAAAATCAGCCGTTTTGCAGATGATGCAGATATGATAAAGTACTATCAGAAAGAAGTTGCATAAATATTCAGTCAGATCTTGATACAATTTCAACATGGTGCAAAGATTGGCAGCTTGCCCTAAATGTTCAGAAATGTAAAATTTCGCACTTCACAAAACAAAACAAAACTATAATTTCAATTAGTCACTGTTGGAATCAGCCAACTCTTGCAAATACCAGGGTGTAACACTTTGTAAGGATATGAAATGGAGTAATCACATAGGTACAGTTGTGGGTAAAGCAGATGGTAGACATCAGTTTTTGTTAGAATACTGGGAAAGTGAATCAGTCTGCTAAAGAGATTGCTTACAAATAACTCAAGCGACCCACTCTAGAACATTGCTCAAGTGTGTGGGACCCTTACCAAATTGGACTAACAGGGGATATTGAACATATACAGACAAGGGTGGCACAAACAGTCACAGACTTCTTCAGTCCATGGGAGAGCGTTACAAAGATACTCAAGGAACTGAAATGGCAGACCTTTGAAGACAGATGTAAGAGTCCTGAGAAAGTTTATTAACAAAGTCTCAAGAAAGGAATTTAAATGATTACTCTAGGGATTTATTACAACTCCCTCCATATTGCCCACACAGGGATAATGAAGATAAGGTTAGAATAATTACTGGACAAACTGAGGCATCAAACGATCATTCATCCCACACTCCATATGTGACTGGACGGGAAGAAACCCTAATAACTGGTACAGTGGGACATACCCTGTACCATGCATCTCAAGGTGGTTTCCAGAGTGTATATGTAGATGTAGATGAGGATATTGTGTAGTTGAGTGTGTTGCAGAATACCAGTATGGGAGGCGTAGGAAGGGTAGTGGGTAGGACATTCCTCATTTCAACGGAAACGAGAGGTAGTTGAAACCCTGGTGGAGAATGTGACTCAGTTGCTCCAGCCCTTTGTGGCCAGATGGTGGGACTTTGTGAGGTGATAGATGGCTGGAGACATAAGGCACAAGAGTTTTTGTACAAGGTTGGGAGGGTAATTTGATATATTAAGCCCTCACTGAGGCCCGTAGTATATTTTGAGGGGGACTGCTCAACACAACAGGTGTGATGGCCATGCATCCATGCATGGCTATGCTGCATGGAAGGAACTTCATTGTATGGAATGAGTGGAGGTGTTGCTGGTGGCTGGTAGGTTCGATATGGACGAAGATACTGACGTAGCCATCTTTGAGGTGAAGGTCAACATCGAGGTGGTTTGTTGAGCTTCGGAGGACCATGTGAAGCACCTGGGAGAGAAGGTATTGGGGTTCTAGAGGAATGTGGATATAGTGTCCTCATCCTTGATGCAGATCACAAAGATGTCATCAGTCAATCTGAAATAGGTGAGAGGTTTGGGATTCTGGTTGATTAGGAAAGAATCCTCTACATGGCCCTTTAATAGGTTGGCACAGGATGGTGTCATGCAGTTGCCCATTGCTGTACCATGGATTTGTTTGCATGTCATGCCTACAAAGGTGAAGTAATTGTGGTTGAGGATACAGTTGATCATGTTGATCAGGATGGAGGTTGTACATTTGGCATCCATTAGGCACTGGGCAAGGTAGTGTTCGATAGTGATAAGGCTGTGGACATTAGGGATCTTAGTGTAAAGGGAGCTGGCATCAATAGTGATGAGCAGAGCAGTGTGTGGTAAAGGAATAAGAACTGTGGAGAGCCGGTGGAGGAAATGGGTTGTGTCTTTTATATGGGAGGGTAAGTTGTGGTAATAGTTTGAAGGTGGTGGTCTTTGAGAGCAGAGATTCCCTCATTGGTGGCACAATGACTGGCCACAATGGGGCATCCAGTGTGGTTAGGTTTATGTACTTTTGGAAGCATGTAGAAAGTAGGAGTTCAGGGAGTGGTAGGGGTGAGAAAGAGACAGACACAGTGGAGAAGTTCTAGGAGGAGTCTAAGGATTTGGGGAGAGACAGGAGGTCCTGCTGGATTTCTGGAATGGGATCATGATGGCAGGGTTTGTAAGTGAACAAATCTGACAGCTGATGGTGTCCTTCCACCAAGTAATCCTTGCAGTAAAAAACTTCTGTGGTAGAACTTCTGTCAGCAGGTAGGATTATAAAGTCAGTATCAGTTTTTAGGTGGTTGATTGCATTTCTTTCTGCATATGTTAGGTTAGCTAGCATTCTGAGAGATTTGGGGAATGACAATGAGGGAATTTTTGATGTTAATAAATTCTGGAAAGTTAACATGCGGTGTTTTGGGGTAGAGGGTGTGGATAATGGTTGGATGAAGGAATAAACTGAGTCATGTAGAGTTAGACATTGGTTTTGGGTTGAGTCTGATTGATAGTGTTGATGGTGAAATAGTATTTCTACTGAAGGGACTGGAACAAGGAGAGTAGGTCTTTAACAAGTACATGTCATTCATGTCAAATCAGCACACTTTTAACATGAATTTTAACTCATCTCAGATTCTGATGAAACTTATCACAAAGGAGCCTACTTATAGATTAAGAGTAATGGCCAATTTTAGTAAAATCTGTTGACCCACTTTGAAAATATGGCAATGTTATGTCAAGAATCACCAAAAAAATGCTACACTGCCACAATTTCAAATTGCTATAGCAACTCTCATAACTAAGCTAAAATGGTGGGAGGGGTGTCCTTTTTTTGCATTTTCCATAAGCTTTCATATGATGTACAACAGAATATAGGCTCAAGATGATTTTTTTTTATTTTAAATAAAAATTTAAATTTTTAACTTCTCAAAAGTGGAACTTCAAAAATTTTCAAAAAATTAAATATAATGCTTCACATTATTGTTAACTAGTTCCCTAAGTATGAAAGTGGGACTGTCATGGTTTCACACCCCTATAAAATTTCAAAAATTCACATTTCACTAAAAAATTACATTTTTGTCAAATTTGTAGACTTAAGTGGACATATACATGATTTACCAGACCAGTAAATAAATTTACACTTGTTCCATCATTTTTCGGGTGTGCACTTGGGACAGTGACAATTCTTCTTGCGATATTTCAGCTAGAAACCTCCCAGCCATCTTCAAGGCAAGTCAGAGACTGAGTTCATAGCATTTGCGTGTGCCTATTTATACGGAGAGTCATGTGATACAAAGTTGCTGAGGATTGAAAGCGCATGCTTCAAAGATATGAAAGTCACCACTACTGCACTAGTCATAGATAAGATGTATATAGCAAAGATAAACATATAAGCGCAGAGTGCAAACAAAATAGTGCTGCTGTGAATCCACCATGCTTGTAAATAAATAATTAATCTTTAAAAGTGGTAACATCTGTCGGAAGTGAAGATGCAGAAATTCTTTTCCAATGAAGGTGTGAAATAAGCAGTTTCCAAGCATTGTCCAGATGAAATCCTTTGTCACGGTTTAGCAGGTTGTCGGCTAGTTGTATTTCTACAGCTTCCTTAACAACTGAGTTTATGAAATCCCTTGTGAGTGTGGCAAACCTTACATAGGGCAAACCACGCGCACTGTACAGGAGCAATGCATCAAACACCAGCAGTACACATGTCTTCTTCAGTCCAACAAGTCAGCAGTTGCCGAATATTGCATTTCTACTGGCCATGCCATGGATTATATCTTTGACGCATGTGCTTTCAATCCTCAGCAGCTTTGTATCACGTGACTCTCCGTATAAATAGGCACATGCAAATGCTATGAACTCAGTCTCTGACTCGCCTTGAAGATGGCTGGGAGGTTTCTAGCCGAAATATCGCAAGAAGAATTGTCGCTGTCCTGAGTGCACGCCCGAAAGATGATGGAACATTATGTCCGCCGGGAAAACGTCAAGAATCAAATTTACACTTTTTCATAAATTTATTTGTAATATATTTAAAATGTCACTAATGACTGTGAAGAGTCATTATTTTATCAGAAGTACTAAAATTAAGTGTTTTAGTGCAAATGCAATCTGTTACTGTAATTAAGGTTTGATTACTAAATGTAAAAAGAACAAACTTGGGTAGAAATTCCAATTATTGATTCCAACAATCGTAAATAGCTAAGTGCCATTATTGTAGTTGCCCAGGCCCTTCTATGCCAATTCAGTATCTGTGAGTCTGGAGCCGTTATGGTTCAGATGCTTTAAACATGTAAGTCTTCATGCTAATTTAGTGGCAGTTGGATGCGAATGTTGTTAGTGATTAATTTGGTGAAACAAGTTTTGTTAATAAGGTGTTGGTTAATGAACAAAATTATTATCTAAGACATTATGATTATTTTAGTATATGTTCTTAGTGTTTTGCATGGAAACAATTATAAATTTTAATTGCAGGTGGTATCATACAATGGCTCAGGATGAAAGATATATGGCACTAATATTCCATGATTTTCTAGTGAAGCAGAAAAACTCTTTTCTAAATGAAGTCAAAGAAAACTTGAATGATGATGAATATGTTGTTATATATATCTGAGAATTACACTTTTGTGATCCAAGATGTGCCCCAGGTTTATCACTGGTCATGTGATCATGCAACAGCGCACCCCTTTGTAGTGTATGACAAAGGAGAGAACAAACAGAGCACGTGAGTTATGTCATAATTTCCAACTGTCTAGAGCATAATACCATAGCAGTCTACAGCTTTTTAAAAAAAACTAATTCAGTTTTTAAAAACAAAGTTTCAGACTGATATACAGAAGAGACATGACTTTCCGAATGGCAATGCACCCCAGTACAAGAATAAAAAGAATTTTGTAAATTTGTGGGTCCACAAAGAAACAGAATGGCATTTTTTTGCCTCTGTTCATGGAAAAGAACCTTGTGATGGTGTCAGTGCCACTGTTAAGAGATTAGTAGCAAAAGCAAGCCTGAAGAAGCCATATGACAACGAAATTTCTACTCTGCAAAAACTTTTTGATTGGGCAGTTAAAAATATTACTCCTGTACATTTTGAATTTTTAACACAAGAACAGTACATTCAAACAGAGAGATTTCTGGAAGAGCAGATCATTCAGTTTGTTTTGATAAAAGGGACACAGAAGTTACATGCTTTTATACCTATTGTGTCAAGAACATCAAAAATATTAGTAAAGACTTTTTCAGACACAACAGAAACTATTGTAGAAAGAGTTACAAAATCTCCAGAGAGACTGGCTTTGAAAGACATTCATAGATATATTATTGTTGTCTATGGTAAGAAATAGTGGATAACTTATATTTTAACAAAAGACAAAGGTCTTGATAAAGTTTATTTCCTTCACACAGCTGGTCCATCACTGTCTTATCTATATCCTATAAAACCGGATATTCTGTAGTAATCTATAAATGATATTCTTTGTAAGATAAACCCAGAAACACTAACAGGAAGAATATATCAGATTCCTGGGTACGAAACTGTAAAAACAAAAGAAGCATTTAACAAGAAGTTCAGTGTTAAAAAAACATACTGTTTAAATCAGGTTTTGCTGGTGACATATGGAATGTTTGCATTATTATTAAATTTGAATGTGTACATAGATATATTAAGAATGTAATTATGTATATTTCTGCTTAAATCTACAAATTTTACAAAAATGTCATATTTTTAATGAAATGTGAATTTTAGAAATTTTGGAATGGTGTGAACCCATGACAGTCCCACTTTCATACTTAGCATATTAGTTAACAATAATGTGAAGCATTATATATAACTTTTTGAAAATTTTTGAAGATGTGCTTTTTGTGAAATTAAAAATTGAAAATTTCATTTAAATAAAATAAAATCATCTTGAACCCATAGGGTGTTGTATATCTTAGAAACCTAGTGGAAAATGCTGCAAAATGGCTTGTCTCCCACCATTTTAGCTTAATCGGGAGAGTTGTTACAGAGGTTTGAAATTATGGCAGTGTAGTGTCTTTTGGTGATTTTTGACAACTTTGCATTGCCATACTTTCAAAATGAATCAATGAATTTTAATAAAATTTGGCAGTCATATAGTTGCTACCTTTGTACCAAGTTTCATCAAAACCTGAGCTGGTGTGTAAAATCACAGTGTTTATTTGGCATGGAATCACCAGACGAGCGTACTGAATATGGGAGTGGGGCAATAGGTAAGGCCTTTGGAAAGGACTGACACTTCTGTGGGATTAAAACTGTCATGGCTAAGGTTCATGACTCTATTTCAGGTTTGCTCCACTCCCAAATTCAAACTTGCTGGACTTGTTAAAGACTTTCTTTCTTTCTCCTGGTCCCTACAGTGGAAACACTTTTTTATCACCAACCCTACCAATCACACTCAGCCCAAAATCAATGTTGAACTCTGCCTGATTCAGCTGATTCCTCCACCCAACTGTGATCTACCCCCACTGCTCCCAAATAGCTCCCTGTTAACTTTCCAGATTTTCTTAATCTCGAACCTTGCCTCACCACCATTCCCCAAATCCCTCAACACAGAAGCTAATTTTACATCCACAGAAGGAACCATAGTTACCACATAAAAACTGTTCTCAGTCCTATAACTGTACCTGCTGACAAAGGCTCCACCTTTGTGGTTAGTTGATTTGGGGGAGGGGACCAAACAGTGAGGTCATTGGTCCCATCAGATTAGGGAAGGATGGGGAAGGAAGTAAGCTGTGTCCTTTCAAAGTAACCGTCCTGGCATTTACCTGAAGCAATTTAGGTAAATCACAGAAAACCATCAGGATGGCCAGACAGGTGTGTGAACTGTAATCCTTCTGAATTAAAATCTAGTGTGCTAACCACTGTGCCACCTCTCTTGGTCACCACTGTGGTCTTGAATTGCAAGGATTACCTGGTGGAAGGACTCCAAAAGCTGTCAGATACTTTCACCTACAAACCCTGCCACAGTGACCCAATTTCAGAAATCCAACAGGATCTCCAGTCTCTCCTCAAAACCTTAGACCTATCCCAAGAATTCTCCCCGAGTATCTCTCTCCTCAGCTCTACCACCACCTGCACCCTTACTTTCTACATGCTCCCTTAAGTACATAAACCAAACCACCCAGGATGTCCCACTGTGGCTGCTTATTGTGCCGCCACTGAGAGAATCTCTGCTTTTGTAGACCAACACCTTCAGCCTGTTACCTACAACCTACCCTCCTGTTCCTTTACCACATGGTGCCGTGCTCATCACTATTGATGCCACACTAACATCCCTAATGCCCATAACCTTACCACTATTGAACACTACATCTCCCAATGCCTGGCAGATTCCAAACCTACAACCTCCTTCTTGGTCACCATGACCTACTAACTCCACATCTACAATTACTTCATATTTGAAGGCATCACCTACAAACAATTCTATGGTACAGCAGTGGGCACTATCCTGTGCCAGACTCTTCAAGGGCTATCTACAGACTGTGACTCCATTTCTCCACTCTATGGCGAGTAGCACTCTGTCATTTTCAATACCAGAGAAGGAAAGTTGCCAATCCCCATATAGCGGAAATGCTGAGTCGCGATAGGCACAACAAAAAGATTCACACGATTATAGCTTTTGACCATTAAGGCCTTTGTCAGCACTAGACACACATACACACATGCACACACACACTCATGCAAATTCAACTTGAAAACACATGTGCAGACTCAGATAACTGACACCACACTGCAAGCAGCATTACCAGTGCATGATGGGAGTGGTGACTGGGTGAGGGTAAGGAGGAGGCTGGGGTGAGAAGGGGGAGGGATAGTATGGGGAGTGGCAGACAGTGAAGTGTTGCAGTTTAGATGGACGGCAGAAGAGATGGTGTGAAGTGGGGTGGGGCTATGTAGCGGAAAAGAGAGAAATAAAAAGAAATTAAAAGACTCAGTGTGGCAGTGAAATGACGGCTGTGTAGTGCTGGAATGGGAACAGGAAGGGTGCTGGTTTGATTAGGACAGTGACTAGCGAAGGTTGAGGCCAGGAGGGTTACGGGAACATAGGATGTATTACAGGAAAAAGTTCCCACCTACACAAATCAGAAAAGCTGGTGTTGGTGGGTAGGATCCATATGGCACAAGCTGTGAAGCAGTCATTGAGATGTGGGAATCACATCTGGCAGCGTGTTCAGCAACAGAGTGGTCCACTCGTTTTTTGGCCACAGCTTCTCGGTGGCTATTCATGTGAACATACAGTTTGTTGGTTGTCATGCCTATATAGAATGCAACACAGTGGTTGCAGCTTAGCTTGTAAATCACATGACCGGTTTCACAGGTAGTCCTGCCTTTGATGGGATAGGTGATGTTAGTGACCGGACTGGAGTAGGTGGTGGTAGGAGAATATATGGGACAGGTCTTGCATCTAGGTCTATTACAGGGGTATGGGCCATGAGGTAAGGGATTGGGATCAGGGGCTGTGTAAGGATGGACAAGTATATTGTGTAGGTTCGGTGGATGGCGGAATACCACGGTAGGAGGGGTGGAAAGGATAGTGGGCAGGACATTTCTCATTTCAGGGCACAACAAGAGGTAATGAAACCCTGGCAGTGAATGTAATTCAGTAGCTCCAGTCCCAGATGGTACTGAGTTACGAGTGGAATGCTCCTCTGTGGCCGGACTATGGGACTTTGGTAGGTGGTGGGAGACTGGAAAGATAAGGCATGGAAGATTTGTTTTTATACAAGGCTGGGAGAATAATTACGGTCAGTGAAGGCTTCAGTGAGACCCTTGGTATATTTTGAGAGGGACTGCTTGTCACTGCAGATGCAAAGACTATGGGTGGCTGGCTGTATGGAAGGGACTTCTTGGTATGGAATGAGTGGCAGCTGTTGAAGTGGAGGTATTGCTGGTGGTTAGCAGGTTTGATCTGGACGGAGGTACTGATGTAGCCATCTCTGAAGTGGAGGTAAACATCTAGGAAGGTGGCTTGTTGGGTTGAGTAGGACCAGGTGAAGCAAATGGGCAGAAGTTGTCAAGGTTCTGGAGGAATGTGAATAAGGTGTCCTCACCTTCAATCCAGATAGCAAAGATGTCATCAATGAATCTTAACCAGGTGAGGGGTTTAGGAGTCTGCATTTATAGGAAGGATTGCTCTAGATGGCCCATGAATAGGTTAACATAGCATGGTGCCATGCGGGTGCCAATAGCCATACTGCAGATTTGTTTGTAGGTAATGCCTTCAAAGGAGAAGTAATTGTGGGTGAGGATATAGTTGGTCATGGAGGCTAGGAAGGAGGTTGTTGGTTTGGAATCGATAGGGCATCTGGAAAGGTAGTGTTCTATAGCAGTAAGGCCATGGGCATAAGGACTGTTAGTGTACAGGGAGGTGACATCAATAGTGACGAGCAGGGCACCGTGTGGTAAAGGGACAGGAACTGTGGAGAGTTGGTTGAGGAAATGGTTGATATCTTTTATATAGGAGGATAGGTTCCGGGTAATAGGTTGAAGGTGCTGGTCTATGAGAGCAGAGATTCTCTCAGTGGGGGCACAATAACTGGCTCTGCTTCAAGACTGCTTGTGTCACAGTCATGTGTTATTCGACACTTTCTTTGTGTTTTCAAAGCTGTACGCCTGGTTGGATAGCAAGGAGTTGAAGTTTGTGATGTCTGAAGATGGGTGTAATCCCAATACGTGTAACATGTTCTAATAAAAGAGTCAATTGAACATGACCTTATTGCAATTGTACAGCATTGGTTGCCAATTATTAACAGTAACTGACAACAATGGGGTGTCCTAGGTGGTTGGGTTTATGGACTTTAGGAAGCATGTAGAAGATGGGAGTGTGCTCAGTGGTAGGGGTAAGTAGAGAGATAGACTCTGGGGAGAGGTTCTGGGATGGGCCTAAGGATTTGAGTAGTGACTGGAGGTCCTGCTGGACTAATGGAATGGGATCACTGTGGCATGGTTTGTAGGTGGAAGTATCTGACAGCTGACAGAGTCTTTCTGCCATGTAATCTTTGTAGGTCAAAACAACGGTGGTGGAGACTTTGTATGCAGGTAGGATTATAAGGTCAGGATCAGATTCTAGGTAGTGGAATGTAGTTCTTTCTGTGGATGTAATGTTAGTTTGCATGTTGAGGGATTTGGGGAATGATGGAGAGGCAAGGCTGGAGGTTAAGAAATTCTGGAAAGTTAAAAGGGGGTGGTTTTGAGGCAGTGGGGATGGATTACGGTTGGATAGAGAAGTGAACTGAGTTAGGCAAGGTTCAATATTGGTCTTTGATTGGTTGGGTTGGTGGCAAAAAAGTGTATCCACTGTAGGGACTGGGAGAAGGAGAAGTGCACGTCATTTACGATGGCGGCTGAGTTTAGGTTCATTCTGCGCATCTGACGTCACAAAACACAATCAGCCTATGAACAGAGAACGACGTTGCCAGAGCTCGACTGCGGTGCAGAGCAAGGACGAGTGTCTTCAGTTTTAGAAACGTTCAGTCATAAATAAAGTAATTGAACAAATGCAATGTCTTGATAGCAGACTTTCTATAAAAGAAAGTTTGGTAAAAGCATTCTTTACACCAACTGCTTCATATTCTATTAATTAATTAAACCAAACAACCAAATAAGCCTCCTAATTCAGGCAATAGCAAGGAAATTCATTCTCACTAACCACTTTTTCGCAATAAAGAACAGCGATAATTTTTGATTTCCTATTGTACTTCGATGAAATGTGAGTAATTCATAGTCATACCAACAGTGTTTGTCGGTATTTTGCATGATTCTCTAAAGTACTCCGGGATGTCTGTAGAACAATGAGCTGCGTTAGTGTAATGGTTACTGTGCTTGGCTGCTAAGCAAAAGGTTCCGAGTTCATATCTTGTTCAGTGCTTAATATTTTCTTTGTGTCTTACTTCATGAATTTTATTCATTTGAATGTAATTTTTTGAAATTTCTAGTGGCAACTAAAATCAACCATACGGAAAGTATACGCTGTGGACTTTTACCTCTGCAAACTCTTCAAAATTTCGTGCAATGGTTTACTACACTTAATGCTGCACAATAACTCCATTGAACATCGAAACAAAATTAAGTCATTTATGGGGGGAAGGTATCAGTCAAGAAGATGTATAAAAATCAAATTTTTGGGCCAAATAGTTTTTGTGAAATCGAATGATAAGTGTGTCAAAGCAGTCGGAACACCATGTGTCTGCACAGGATGGACAAGTATATTGTGTAGGTTCCGTGGATGGTGTAATATCATGTTAGGAGGGGTGGGAAGGATAGTGCACAGGACATTTCTAATTTCAGGGCACGATGAGTGGTAATCAAAACCATGGCAGAGAATATAATTCAGTTGCTCCAGTCCCGGATGGTATAGAGTTATGAGAGGAATGCTCCTCTGAGCATGAATCTTAACCAGGTGAGGGGTTTAGGATTCTGAGTTTATAGGAGGAATTCCTCTAGGTGACCAATGGGTAGGTTAGCATAGCATGGTGCCTTGCGGGTACCCATAACCATAATGTGGACTTGTTTGAAGGTAATGCCTTCAAAGGAGAAGCAATTGTGGGTGAGGATATATTGGTCATGGAGACTAGGGAGGAGGTTGTTGGTTTGGAATCCATATGGTGTCTGGGAAGGTAGTGCTCTATAGCAGTAAGGCCATGGGCTTTAGGAATGTTATTGTACAGGGAGGTGGCATCAATAGTGACGCGCAGGGCACCATGTGGTTAAGGGACAGGAACTGTGGAGATTCGGTT
Source organism: Schistocerca americana (assembly GCF_021461395.2). Classification (NCBI taxonomy): domain Eukaryota; kingdom Metazoa; phylum Arthropoda; class Insecta; order Orthoptera; family Acrididae; genus Schistocerca; species Schistocerca americana. The sequence continues at coordinate 46,983,111 of NC_060127.1, forward strand.
GAGGAAATGGTTGATATCTTTTATATAGGAGAATAGGTTCTGGGTAAGAGGTTGAAGGTGTTGGAGCAGAGATTCTCTCAGTGGGGGCACAGTAACTGGCCACAATGTGGTGCCCGTTGTGGTTGGGTTTATGGACTTTATGAAGCATTTAGAAAGTGTTAGTGTGGAGAGTGGTAGAGTATGTAGAGAGATGGACTCCAGGGAGATGTTCTGGGATGGGCCTGAGGGTTTGAGTAGTGACTGGACAACCTGCTGAATTACTGGAATGTGATCACTGTGGCATGGTTTTCAGGTGGAAGTATCTGACAGCTGACGGAGTCCTTTGGCCATGTAATCCTTGCGGTTCAAAACAACGGTGGTGGAGCTTTTGTCTGCAGATAGGATTATAAGGTGGGGATCAGTTTTTAGATGGTGGACTGTGGTTCTTTTTATGGATGTAAGGTTAGTTTTCATGTTGAGGGATTTGGGGAATGATGGTGAGGCAAGGTTTGAGGTAAAGAAATTCTGGAAAGTTAGGAGGGGATGGTTTGGAGGCTGTGGGGATGGATCACGGTTGGATAGAGAAGTGAACTGAGTTAGGCAAGGTTCAATATTGGTCTTTTGTTGAGTCTGATTGGTCGGGTTGGTGACGAAAAAGTGTTTCCACTGTAGGGACCAGGAGAATGAGAGAAGGTCTTTAATTAGTCCTGCATGGTTGAATTTGGGAGTGGGGCAAAAGGTGAAGCCTTTGGGAAGGACTGATATTTCTGAGGGTCTAAGGCTTCTGGAGGAAAGATTCATATCTGTGTTGTGGGACTGTTTAGGTTCTGGGTTCCCTGTGGTGCTGGGAAGGAGTTTTGGAGGATGGGGTAAGTGTAGTAGGTCTGCAAGACAGGGTTTGTCAGCTACAAGGGGCGTGGAGGCAGTTTGGAGGTTTTTGTAGAACTGGTGGACAGTGGTACTCTGAGGCAGGAATTGGAAGTGAGCATGATGGAGAGCTTTTTGAGGTAGCGTTGTGCATGTTGCTCAAGTTCCTGCACGGAAAGAGTTTCAGTGTGTGTCATGGGATTATATAGCAGGAGAATTTTGCAGATGGAGAGAAGGTACTGCAAGGAGGATTGGGCTTGGTTGATATGATTTTGCAGGACTATGTCCGTGAGGGTTAAGGATTGGCTGAATGTAAACAGGCTGAGGTCATTGTGGAAGGAGGGGTGGCAACCAGAGATGGGTAATTTGATGGTAAGGCCATTAGGGAGGATTTCATGAGTCAAGCAACAATGCAGGAACAGTATGTGGGACTGTAATAATCCTCCCATCCTTGCACAAAAACAAATCTCCCGTACCATATCTTTCCAGTCTCCCACAACCTCCCAAAGTCCTACAGTCCAGCCACAGAGGAGCATTCCCCTCATAACTCAGTACCATCTGGGACTGGAGCAACTGAATTGCATACTCTGCCCAATTTTCGATTAGTTACAAATGGGTGGTGGTAAGGAGGAGGCTGGGGCGGTGAGGGGGAAAGACAATATGGTGGGAGTGGCAGACAGTGAAATGTTGCAGTTTAGATGCAGGGCAGGAGAGAAGGTGCAGTGGGGGGAGGGGGTAAGTAGCAGAAAGGAGAGAAATAAAAAGAAATTAAAAGACTGGGTGTGCTGGTGAAATGATGGCTCTGTAGTGCTGGAATGGGAACAAGGAGGGTGCTGGATGGGTTAGGATAGTGGCTAACAAAGGTTGAGGCCAGGAGGGTTATGGGAACAACACTACTGTGCTCAGCACCGCAGGACCCTTCAGAGGTTGCACACATGACACACCTCAGAGTCAGTTAGAGTGTCAGTGAGAGTGCACCGCTAGTTCCTGTCTCTAATAAGGTGAGCACTCCGTTCGCTTGTTACATATTTTTACGAGCTTCAGACGGGAGCGACTGCAGTAGTGGATAGGAACTGTGATTGTTGTGTACAGACGCGAGCTGAGCTGGCAACCCTTCACTCACAGCTTCAGGCTGCATTGGCTTCTGTCAACAGCTTGAGGCTACTGCTGAGGGGCGTCACTGTGGGGGATCGGACGTGGGGATGCGATGGACATCGAGCATGTCCCACGTGTCCTCCGATCGGTCCACTGCTGTGACCTCCCCGGGTACTGCCTGCACTGAGGTTGACCCTTCACCCGTCATCAAGTGGGAGATCATTCCAAAGTCTGGCAGGCAGTGAAAAACTTTCTGAGAGGCCGATTGTAGGGCCTCCCCAGTTCATTTAACGAACAGGTTTCGGGTGTTATATGTGGCTGACGATGTCTCTGAGCCAGATGCAGTCATCCAACCTGTTCCAGAGGAAGCTTGTTGGCCCACAAGGTCTGAGGTGTGCTGGTGTACTGTTGTGATGCAAAAGAACTTTTTTGCAGTCCAATCGCCGGCGTTTTTCTTTAGCTCAGTTTTCAAATGGTCCAATAATGATGAATAATATGCACCTGCAATAATTTTACCCTTTTCCAGACAGCCAATGAGGATTATCCCTTGTGAATCCCAAAAGACAGTTGCCATAACCTTTCCCACCAAAGGAATGGTCTTCGCTTTTTTTTGTGCAGATTCTGCCTTGGTAACCCATTGTTTAGATTGTTCTTTGGTCTCAGGGGTATAGTAATGTATCTATGTTTCATCTACAGTGACAAAACGATGCTTAAAGTCCTGCGGATTCTTCCTGGACAGCTGCAAACCATCCTTGCAACACTTCACATGATTCCGTTTTTGGTCAAGCGTGAGCAATTGTGGAACCCATCTTTCGGATAGCTTTCTCATGTCCAAATGTTTATGCAAAATATTATGTACCCATTCATTTGAGATGTCCACAGCACTAGCAATCTCACACACCTTAACTCTTCTGTTGTCCATCACCATGTCATGAATTTTATCAATGATTTCTGGCGTTGTAACCTCCACAGGGCGTCCAGAACGTTCAGTATGACTTGAGGCCATATGGCCACTCCAAAAATTTTTAAACCATTTATCAACTGTTCTAATCAAAGGTGCAGAGTCACCGTAATGTTTATAAAGCGTCTCTTTAGTCTCCTGAGACGTTTTGCCTTTCATAAAGTAATGTTTAATCACCACACGAAATTCTTTTTTGTCCATTTTTTGACAATCACCCCACTTCCTTGATTTACACAAATGCCAAACACAAAGAAATAGACCAATATGGCTGAAACTTGGTGTGCATTCTTTCCAAAGACGCCACTAACTAAACATGATCTTGATATGCACTGGTGGTGCCATCTCTCAGACTTTGCATGGACTTTTCAAATGCCCCTCATATGTGTGTAGACAACCAAAGGACTATAATCTTAGAAAAAACTGGACGATTTTTTCAAGTGAAACACCTTCACAAATTGAAGAAGTCAAAACACATTGGTCCACCTCTGGCCCTTATGCAAGCAGTTATTTGGCTTGGCATTGACTAAAAGAGTTGTCGGATGTCCTCCTGAGCAACATCATGTCAAATGCTGTTGAATTGGCACATCAGAGCAACAAAATCTGGAGATGGTTGGAGGGTCTGACCATAATGATCCTAATTTTCCCAGCAGAGTTTTTACTGCTTGTCTTTGTGGTTGCCAAAACCTTCCTTGGCCAGCAAGGTACCAGATCTCTGCCCATTTGAGAACATCTGGAGCATTATGAACAGAATTTGGCACAATATCCCTCTTGAGGTCATCCAGCAGCTCTATCAATCAATGGTAAGTCAAATAACTGCTTGCATAAGGGCAAAAGGTGGACCAGTGTGTTATTGACTTGCTCAATTTGAGAATTTGGTCAGTTGTACCTTACACACCATTTAAAGTGGATTCGCACAGTTTAATATGGGTCCAGCATATGTAAACAGAAGTGCCATTCTGTACTGCACCTGTATCACGTAACAAGCATCTGTGAGCAATATGTATATGCACATGGCCCTCTGGACAAGGTGCTGTGTGTTCTTATATATTTTAATGGTGACAGCATTTATAATGTGCTGCATTTTATCCATTCAACATCTTGTACATGAGGTTCAGTATAAAACCAACATATTTTCCTACAAATGAGTGGTTGAGACCTGAAGATAACAGCCAAGACTGTTGAAAATGGCTGTCTCAAAAATATTTTGTGTGATATTGGATTTTGAATTGTTTTTGACAATTAAAGCAGATTGCCCTTCAATACTCTCATAAAGAGAAAATTCAATCAATTTGTGAAGTTTTTCTCTTGAATAAATCATCCAGTTTTTCTGAAATTTCAATCATTTGTTTGTCTGTATGTGTACATCGCATTTACCAACTTCTATCCCATCTGAATAATTCCATTGGGGTGCAATGCCCTCTTCTTAATTTCTTTTTTTTTTACTGTATATAGATCATTTACATATAGTAAAAACAAGAACTAAAAACTAACCCTGCCCGAACCGGCCACAAAAGCCCAATGATACGAGGTGCATTCAAGTTCTAAGGCCTCCGATTTTTTTTCTAATTAACTACTCACCCGAAATCAATGAAACTGGCGTTACTTCTCGACGTAATCGCCCTGCAGACGTACACATTTTTCACAACGCTGACGCCATGATTCCATGGCAGCGGCGAAGGCTTCTTTAGGGGTCTGTTTTGACCACTGGAAAATTGCTGAGGCAATAGCAGCACAGCTGGTGAATGTGCGGCCATGGAGAGTGTCTTTCATTGTTGGAAAAAGCCAAAAGTCACTAGGAGCCAGGTCAGGTGAGTAGGGAGCATGAGGAATCACTTCAAAGTTGTTATCATGAAGAAACTGTTGCGTAACGTTAGCTCGATGTGCGGGTGCTTTGTCTTGGTGAAACAGCACATGCGCAGCCCTTCCCGGACGTTTTTGTTGCAGTGCAGGAAGGAATTTGTTCTTCAAAACATTTTCGTAGGATGCACCTGTTACCATAGTGCCCTTTGGAACACAATGGGTAAGGATTACGCCCCCGCTGTCCCAGAACATGGACACCATCATTTTTTCAGCACTGGCGGTGAATCTGTGTGCTTCCATTGAGCTGACTGGCGCTTTGTTTCTGGATTGAAAAATGGCATCCACGTCTCATCCATTGCCACAACCGATGAAAAGAAAGTCCCATTCATGCTGTCATTGTGCGTCAACATTGCTTGGCAACATGCCACACGGGCAGTCATGTGGTCGTCCGTCAGCATTCGTGGCACCCACCTGGATGACACTTTTCGCATTTTCAGGTCGTCATGCAGGATTGTGTGCACAGAACCCACAGAAATGGCAACTCTGGAGGCGATCTGTTCAACAGTCATTCGGTGATCCCCCAAAACAATTCTCTCCACTTTCTCGATCATGTCGTCAGACCGGCTTGTGCGAGCCCGAGGTTGTTTCGGTTTGTTGTCACACGATGTTCTGCCTTCATTAAACTGTCGCACCCACGAACGCACTTTCGTCACATTCATAACTCCATCATCACATGTCTCCTTCAACTGTCGATGAATTTCAATTGGTTTCACACCACGCAAATTCAGAAAATGAATGATTGCACGCTGTTCAAGTAAGGAAAACGTTGCCATTTTAAGTATTTAAAACAGTTCTCATTCTCGCCGCTGGCGGTAAAATTCCATCTGCCGTATGGTGCTGCCATCTCTGAGACATATTGACAATGAACGCAGCCTCATTTTAAAACAATGCGCATGTTTCTATCTCTTTCCAGTCCGGAGAAAAAAAATCAGAGGCCTTAGAACTTGAATGCACCTCGTACTGTCCAGCCACCACGTCATCATCATCCCACAGGCATCACTAGATGCTGATATGGAGGGGCATATGATCAGCACACTGCTCTCCTGTCTTTTCTGAATCTTACCAAGTAATTTGTCATGACTAATTGTATCAGCTGCTTTCGACAAATCTAGGAATGTGCTCAGGTATGTTCCTTCCTTCCTGTAGCAGTTCATATAGAAAAGAAAATGTTGCTGTTTCCGTTGAGTGATTTTTCCTAAAACCATGTTGTGATTCTATTAGCAAATTTATTTATGGAATCAGACAGTCTTTTATCTAAGTTTATCTGGAATGTTTGACAACACAGGCAGTAGAGAAAAACGTCTATTGTTTCACACCTATTCCTGGCTTCTGTTTTGTGTAGTAATTTCACTTTAGCAATTTTTAAGAAAGTTTGCAAGTTGATAGTTGAGAAGGACAAGTTTACAAGAGAGGTGAGTGGCTCAAACATTAAGTCTATACATTCTTTTACAACAAAATCTGGTATGTTATCTATTCCTGATGAACGTTTTGATTTTGTAAGCTTGATTTGTTGCTGCACTTTTTCCATATTAGTTGTCATGATAAATACTGTGATATATATCTGATTGATTGATTGATTTCTTTATTAATCCATGTAACAATTTACATTGTGTGGATTTTGTCAGCAAAATCATATACAATACAATATACCTACAATTATACACAAAAATTAGTATTTACACACATTTTTGAGGTATCTTAAATTAGTTTTATATCCTTGTGTAATTTGTAATTTTCTTATAGTACTGTACAATTTTTGATTACATATCATAATTATTTCCTCATGTATTACAATGCAGGCTACTTTAATTACACTACATGTTTTAATTCAAATAGTCCGTTACTGCGTAATAACTTTTATTTAATAAAAAAAGTTTTAGTTTTGTTTTGAACTGTCCGATTGTGTCAATATCTCTTATTTTTTGGGGTAATTTATTATATAATTTAACAGCATTGTACAACAAGCTCTGCTGAGTTTTAACTTTATTTTTCCTCTCTAGATGCAGATTGAATTGGTTTCTAGTTTCATAGCTGTGTACTAATGAATTTTTCATATAGCAGTTAATATTTTTTTTTACATACATAACACTTTGAAAAATGTATTCACAGGGGACAGTTAGGATTTCCAGCTTTTGGAAATGTTCAAGGCAGTGAGCCCTACTGCCACTCTTGGTTATTATACGAATTGCTCTTTTTTGTAATTTGAAAACTATTTGAATATTTTTACTGTTGACTCCCCAAAATATTTTTCCATAGGAAATAACAGAGTGGATATAAGAAAAATATACAGATCTGACACATGTAGTATCACAAACTGCAGTCAGAATTCTCAGAGCATAGCATGCTGTAGCGATTCTGTTACTAAGTATTTTAATATGTTCTTCCCACTTTAACTGACTGTCAACATGCATACCAAGAAATTTTGTGTAGTCTACACATTCTATAGTTTCATTGTTTAACTTAAAGTTGTTAAAGTGTGGTTTTTTGCAGACATAGAAGTTAACAGCATTAGTTTTTTTAAGATTTAGTGTTAGTTTATTATTGGATGCCCACTCATGTACACTGTTTAGTGTTTGTTTGGCTTTTTCTTTTAGTGCATCTGGTGATTTGTCACTGATTAGAACATTTTAGTCATCTGCAAACAATATTGTTTGTCCATGCTTGATGCTCTGTGGGAAGTCGTTTATGTAAATGAGGAATAGTACTGGGCCAAGGACACTACCCTGTGGGACACCTATATTTACATAATTTGGGTCTGAAGTATACTTTACAATATAGTTTGAGCAACTTGAAATATGTGAGATTTCAGTTATCTGTCTTCTATTTTTTAGATATGACTGGAACCACTTTTTCACAAGTCCCCTAATTCCAAGTTCATCTAACTTATTTAACAATATGTTGTGGTCTACTGTATCAAACGCTTTAGTTAGATCAAGAAATATACCTGTTGTGTAGTTCCCTTTATCTAATGCTTCTAGAATGTGTTTTGTGAGGTGTGCTGTTGCTGATTCTGTGCTTTTCCCTGATCGAAATCCAAACTGGTCAACAGACAGTAAGTTGTATTTATTTAAATAATTGATTAGCCTATCTTTCATAATAGTTTCTAATATTTTTGCAAAGCATGATAGTAGAGAAATTGGCCTATAATTTTCAATTATTCCTGCATCACCTTTTTTGAAGAGAGGTAGTAATTTCGCATATTTTAAATAGTCTGGAAAGTAGCCCTGCTTGAAAGATTGATTTATAATATCAACTAAAAGTGGAAGTTGGAACTCATTTGTGTGGAATGTTTATAGGTGACAGTTTGCTCAATAAGCTTTTCTGCTACAGTTGCAAAATACTTGTTAAACACATTAGCTACATCCTTCAGTTTGCTGATAGTTTGTGAATTTTCATTCTACTGTATATCATTATTTTCAGTTTTGTTACTTCCTGTTTATTCCTTTACAATATTCCAAACAGATTTCTATTGGATGTGGTGTTTATGTATCTGTCATTTTCCATATCTTTGGCACTTTTCATTACTTTTTGTTGTCTATGTGAATTACACACACACACACACACACACACACACACACACACACACACACACCTGCGGCTCAGCATCTCCACTATTTGGTGAGTGGCAACTTTCCTTACCATAATATTGTTACATTCCATCCTGGATTTTCCATTGTTTAATTTAGTGATATAGTAGACTGGAATGAACAATCATTGCACCTGACTGGCTTCATTATAATACTTGAGCTTCACAGAAGGTGACCAAGGAAGAATGACGATGAAGATGAGAGTGTACTTTCAGTCGCAGAGTAAGTGTGAAAGGTGATGACTTTGTACATGAAATTCCTATACACACAAAAGTCTTCATGGCAGTATGTGGACTAACAAGGCAATGATTAATGACAGTTCAGAAATTTTTGAAGCTGAGCATGTCTCTTCATGCTGGAATGGGTAAACATTGAAGTAAGCCATGGAAAATTAAGAATGATGTAGCAATGGCAGTTTATGAGCCTATTCATTTACTAAAGGGTAGATCAAGTCATTACAGCAAAGAAAATGCCAAGAAGTTGCATCTCCCAGAAGTACTATTGCTGGAAAAATTGCATGAATTGATCCAGGAAAAATACCTGAATTTTGATATGAAAAGCATAGAACAGTATTCAACACCAAATTAAATATGCTTTTGGGTATCCAAGGAATGATGCATGCTCAACATGAGATAAGGACACTCCTGAGACGAAAGTGCTGAATGCAGTGTTATCTGAAAGTTTAGATAATGCCATGAAAAAACAAGTCTTGAAAGAAATTAATAAGATCACCATTGACCAGAAAGTACAGAAAGTAAAAACTGAGAAACATTTTATTCCACAACAAAAAATTCTCATTTAAGAAGCCAAAAGTCTAATGAAACAGAAGCAATCTGCATGGACTACCAAAAAAATGTATGCTTACCAAACATGATGTTTATTACAAAAGGCAGTTTATTCTTTCAATATTCATCACCTTTCAAATGCAACTTCAGTGTTCTTCACTTACACTGAAGATTTTGAAGAAAAGGGGCATATGAAGTTTATTTCCTTTCTAACTTGCCTTGACAGAATAAATGCACAAGAAAGTGAAACATTTTGAATTTTTTTTGTGATTCATGCTCAGCCAGAATAAGAATTACACTGTACCAAGGTACTTTAATTATCTTATGAGTGAACTGAAACTTTCAGCAATGGTGAAAGTAACTTCCCCTATTAGAGGACACACTTATGGAGTGCGATTATAATAAGGGACTGGTTAACACATAAGCAGTTAGAGAACTTCCAACAGATTGGGCGTAGATCATGGTTGAAGCTTGATGTAAACCTAAGCCTCTTCATGTTACAGTGGCCAATCAAGATATGATATAAAGCTGTGGGTAATTTCTGAAGAATAAATATTTGAGGAAATGTCCTCTCCTAACAAAGCTCCATCGGAGAGGTAGTCATCAAAAAAGACATCTCCTCCTCATTCAGCATTGAGTAACTTATAATGGAACTTGGATTTTTCAGTGGTGAAAGTTTCATTGCAACTGCATGAGCAACGCTCTGGAGAGTATCCACTCCCTGCTTACAGAGGTAAAACATAAAAATACAATAAAATGCTTTTAGAATAATTCTATATAATGCTGATGATAATTTGTCTTGCAACATTTGTCTGGCAACATCAAAAGTAGAGACTCAGTACCTCCATGTTATTGCAGGCAGGGAGCTATAATGTTTTACACAAACGTTTTACAGCAGGCTGACAAGTGCATGTTGGGACAAAGTGATATTATATTTTATTCTTTTTACTACTTGATCATATGAAGTTAAAATAGCAAAGAGAAATTGCTTACCGAGAAGTATCTTCATCATTTCAAACATTGTTTTTCATTTCAAAATAATCTGATGCATAATGGTTAACAAAAAATACCATTCCACCTGCAGTAACTTCTATTCCACCATATACAAGTAGCATGTTTTTTCCTTTTAACTCATGACTTTACTTTCAATATTATGTCAATAAAACCATAATTAAATATTTAAGGAATAAATTTAATGTATAGAAGATATCCTTCCAAATGACTTTTGTATTCATTAACTTTGTCCCTTAGTACCCATGAAATTCAGTTTATAACTTCAACACTGCTCTCCTGAATATTTTGATAACGTTGAAAAAGTACATTCTTTGCCTGTGGTCTTCATATGTGACAATCCAGCTTAAAGTGTAAATGCTAACTCAAAATTATATTTAATTGTATCTATAAAGATCTTAAATTTGCCATATATATTTTCAGTAACATAAATTTGCTCCCATGGTTCTGTTTTTAAATAATTTCTAAATATTTCAGTTTTATGATCATTCGAAGTTCTGCTCTCAAATGAGTTAGTTAGTCAGCCTTGTCACTATCCGTATTGAAACATATGGTTTATGGATAGTGTTCTCCAAGCCTAGACTTTACTGTTTCTGCTGTTTAATGTTGTTGATTACAGGAAACTATTATTTATCTACTGTTAATTTTGTATAGCAAATTTCTCAAGCGACTGAATGTATTGTGATTTTCAAGTAATAAGGGATTAAGAGATTTAATAGTTCTGGTCTTACTTTATGGAGTTTGCTAAAGTCCATATTGAAACCACCACAAGTGAGGATGGTTTGCTAATGTCTTGCACTTTGAATTAACATGTTTTCCATGGGCCGTAGAAAGTCTCCCCCCCCCCCCCCCTCCCCCCCATCATGAGATCTGTAAAGGCATTCTGCAATTGTTTTGAGTGGCTGGTACTTCAAAATCCTTTTCACTCTTTAATGTCTTCAGTTGTTCTAAATATTCCTGTTTGACAGAGATGTATTTTCCACCATGGTGGAATTGCTTTCTACAAATGTAGGCCAATTCATAGTCTGTTATGTTCATTGCTTGTAATATATCCTCTCTTAACCACTGCGCATTCAAACACAGTACAGAAGCATGAATTAACTCATTTGAAATTATTATTTCCGGTTCTGTTAACTTATTGCATAGGGACTGAACATTCTGATGGAACAGCTTAGAATTATGGACCATTTTCTCCTGAATTGCACAGTTGAGCACTTACCTCTGAAAAGCATGATGGAAGGATGTGTATATCTCTTTCAAATCCCATTAAAGAAATTTATTCATCATGAGTTTACAAGGTAACTACAAAACTGTGTATTGTTTATGTTGCATGTTCACATGTGGGGATTGGGGCAACACAGACATGTATATTTCACTGGGAGCAGACCATTGCAGTGCCAGTCCATATGACAATGTTAGCTGATGACCAGATACCAGTATAAGATACCACCTTTTTTTTGAGTTCCTGTGCTAGTTATTTTTCTAGTTGTAAAGAAAAGAAACAATGAAACAAAAAAACGTGTATTATTCTGTTCTGTTCTGTTCAGTTCATATTTGGCCTTTCTTGTGAATATTGTATGTGCTCATATAACATAATAAAGTAAGCCAACATGAAGTTGTTATGTGCTGGAAAGTATTTTCAGTGTTGAGTGTTCTGAAAGCGAATATTATTCTGCACTTTTTATTTCCAGTTAAACTATCGAGAATATTCACATCCAAGCTGATGATTTTAAAAATGAAGTGACTGAATTTTTGACTTTGGCAGAAAAGACAAAGATATTAAGATCTCTGGTAATTGCACACTTCAATGAAGTATGTGATGACAGGACTAATTAGTGTTAACAAAAAGAAAGTCACTGTAGGTGATATAATCTGCAAAGACATAATACTTATTATTGCTGAAATTGCTCACAGTGCTAACAATTCATATACTGATAACTTAAATATATCTGAGGATTATCAGACTGACTTAGAGAATAATGCTAGTGGCACAGCAAGTGCTGACTATCTCTGGCCAATACTACAGCAACAAAAAGTGAACAAGATGCCAAAGCTGATATGTTACATCATTCAAATGCAGATACTATCTGTATTCTTAATATAACATAATCCCAAAACAAACTTGCTTAAAAAGTGAAAGTTTGTTTATTTGTTTATAGGCAGTTGCCTAACTGAGAATAGGTACAGGCAAATTATGTTTATGATGTCCCAGCTCATGATTATAAGGCTTATCACAGCACTTGGTTTCTTAACTTTTGCTAATTATGACAGTAAAAATGCTTGTCACTATAGATTTAATAATCACAGATTATCAGACTATTATGAAAGTTCCTTTTGGTCTCTGACTCCTGAACTGCACTCTGTAGGTTAAAATTGTCATTGTTTAGTTGTTGTGTTCACAGAGCACGTCTTCTTTGTTTCATAGTAATATTTCATAATCCAGACTCCATGATATTTTAAAAACACAAAAACAAACTCTGGAACCTAATTTTTGCCTCCTTACACACATTCATTACTCATTCAAAAGTGAAAAATAACAATACTTTTTACATAATATTTATGCATAGCAGTGCAAAGCGTGTCCCAACATAGTCTCAGAGGTTACTTTTTAGCCATTTTAGACATGAATAAATTACACTATATCTGGTTTCAGCTCAATGATGTTACTTAGTAATTTATAAGGTTTTTTTTTCCTTATGTAAGAAAGTGTTTCCTTTTACACAATCATTTTCTACATACATCTTACTGCGTAATTACTTTTCTCATACAAGGGTGAGTCAAATTAAAACCTTAAATTTGTAATACAAAATCGAAATTTCGTGCTGTTATCCTGTAAGTTAGTAAGTGTGCTACAAACAGCATGCAGAATGGCCTATAGGCAGCACACACACCGTTGCAGTATCAGTATAAAGATGGCTGCCCCACTTGCGACTTGCGCCAGGGAAAAAAACAGCGTTCTGTTATTCAGTTTTTGAATAGTGAAGGTGTGAAACCTATTGAAATTCATCGATGAATGAAGGTTCAGTACGGTGATGCATGTTTGTCACAGCAGCAAGTCTACAAATGGAGTAGGAAGCTCGCAAATAGTGTGACTTCAGTGGAAGATGCTCCTCATCCAGGAGTCGTGACTCCACAGAACATTGCAGCAGTTGAAGCCATAGTGAAGAAAAACTGCCAAGTGACACTGAATGACATTGCAGCATGTTTACAGGTTAGTCATGGGTCATCACACCAAACTGTGCGTGATCTTCTCCAGTTTCACAAGGTGTCTGCAAGATGGGTGCCACGGCAGCTGACTCCTGGAATGAGAGAACGACGTGTTGATGCTTGTGTAGAACTTCTTCGGTGCTCCACCATACTCACCAGACCTTGCCCCAAGTGATTTCCATATGTATGGGCCACTCAAAGACGCAATGGGAGGAAAGCAGTTCCGTTCTGATGAAGAGGTACGGCACACAGTGCATGAGTGGTTGCGCAGACTACCAAAAGAATTTTTTTCTAAAGGAATTTATGCACTTTGTAAGCGCTGGAGGACTTGCATTGAACACGAGGGAGATTATGTTGAAAAGTGATACAGCTTTGTACCACTTCTGCACAATAAATAAAATTTAAAAAAATATTTAAGATTTTCATTTGACTCATCCTTGTATTATTGGAATGAAATTATTCTTTATATAACTCACCAGCTGATACAAGAAATGTAGACTTTATACTCCATTGAATAAATAGAATGGTTTCCACACAGGCTTTTAAGGGGAAAGCAAAATATATTTTTGGATTACAACACCTTGTTTATTCTGATGCAGGGATGTAACATTCTTTCCACTTTTTTTTTCTTCCTTGTATTCACTTGCTGTCTGTAAGTACCACAGTATTTTTTGAAATAACTCTTGGGTTTTCCTTAATCTATCTGTCATACCACTTTTGCCCTATTTCTTACACATTGTAGCAAAACTCATCCACTTATGACACTGGTGTCTCACTGCTCGTAGGTCACTCCAATAGACTGGTTACAAAAAGTGGTAGATCCTCTACACGGTCTCTTCTTTAAGTAGTTGCTTCCTATAGTTCCAAAACATTGGTTTAACAGAGCACTATACTTTATTAAGCAAGCCTCCCATGGCTGAATTTAAATTTGCCATGACTCAACGTGCAGTCTTCACACCATTGATCACTATTACGCTTGTCGCCCTGTGGTATCTGATATTCATGATCTTATCTTGGTCCTCAATCATATTGCCTGCTCAGTTGTCTTTGTCTGGGTCCCAGGTCATGTGGACATCCCAGGGAATAAAATAGTTGACCATTTGGCTAGAGAAGAGATAACTCATTCCACACTCACTTTGACAATATCAAGTGCAAATGGATGTCTTGAATGAGGTTACAAGGTGAACATCAACAAAAATAAAAAAAAGGTAATGAAATGAAGTCAAATTAAATCAAGTGATCATAAGGGAACTGATTAATACATGAGACAATAAAAGTAGTCGAATTATGCTATATGGGCAGCAAAATAACTGATTATGGTTTAAGTATGGGGGATATAAAATACAGACTATCAATAGCAAGAAAAGCATTTCTGAGAAAGAGAAGTTTGTTAACAACCCCTATAAGTTTTAGAGTTAGGAACTCTATTCTGAAGTTATTTTTCTAGATTGTACCCTTGTACAAGGCGTGTTTTTTAAGTAAGGAACATTTTGTTGTAGACACTGGTAGTTTGCGCACATACCACAACGAGGATGTGCATCATGTACTGGAATGCCTCGGAAACAACTGTGTTCAGTTTCAGGCTCTGTAACTAACCTGTACGGTTCTGTTCTGTGCTTTCAGAATGTTTAAGACTATCAAACTCGCCCGCCACATGAGAGGTTCACTCAGTGATACAGTTTTTGCCAGCAAGGAACCTGTCTGCTGCAGAAATTCATCAACAGATTTGCGAAGTGTACAGTGATACTGTTATGAATGAAATCAAAGTGCATAAGTGGGTATGAGAATTCAAAGATGGCCATGACAACGTCCATGATGAGGACCGCTCCGGTCGCCCTTCTTTGATTACAGACGATTTGATGGCTTCAGTTGAAGTGAGGATTCGTGAGAACAGGCACTTCACAATAACACGTCTCTCAAACAAATTTCCTGTCATGTTGAGATTAGTGCTTTACAACATTGTTCCTAAACACCTAAAGTTTAGGAAACTGTGCTCCCGTTGGGTCATGAAACTCCTAACAGAGGACCACAAAAACCAAAGATTTGAGCGTGCGATGAATTTCTTGATTTGTTACAACGAAGAAGGTGACGTCTTCTTGAGTCAGATCATAACTGAAGACAAAACATGGGTTTCGCATATCACGCCCGAATCCAAGCAACAGAGCATGGGATGGAGACACACACACTTGCCTGTAAAGGTGAAGGCTAAACAGACTCTCTCCCAGTGCAAAATCATGGCGTCACTGTTTTGGGATAGGTATGGTGTTTTGTTGGTTGACTTCATGCAATGAGGAACCACTATCAATGCAGAAGCATACTGCCAAACCCTGAGAAAGCTACACAGAGCGATTCAAAACAAAAGACGCGGCATGCTGACAATCGGAATTGTCCTTCTACGTGACAATGCAGGTCAGACCCATGATTTATTGCACAGTTTTGGCTGGGAAGTTTTAGACCACCCACCCTACAGTCCTGATTTTGCACCAAGAGATTGCCATCTGTTCCTCCACCTCAAACAACACCTCAGTGGCAACCATTACAATGATGATGACGACGTTCGAATATAATGAATTTCCTTGAGACAGAGAAGTTGATGTCCATGCATCAGACGGCTTTAGAAACCATTGCTCCTGCGAAATACAACTTGCCCTTTTTTTCACATGATATCTTGTGGACCATGGATGAAGGGTATCAGATGGATGCCACATTCCTTGACTTCCGGAAAGTGTTTGACTCGGTGCCCCACTGCAGACTCCTAACTAAGGTATGAGCATATGGGATTGGTTCCCAAATATGTGAGTGGCTTGAAGACTTCTTAAGTAATAGAACCCAGTACGTTGTCCTCGATGGTGAGTGTTCATCGGAGGTGAGGGTATCATCTGGAGTGCCCCAGGGAAGTGTGGTAGGTCTGCTGTTGTTTTCTATCTACATAATTGATCTTTTGGATAGGGTGGATAGCAATGTGCGGCTGTTTTCTGATGATGCTGTGGTGTACGGGAAGGTGTCGTCATTGAGTGACTGTAGAATGATACAAGATGACTTGGACAGGATTTGTGATTGGTGTAAAGAATGGCAGCTAACTCTAAATACAGATAAATGTAAATTAATGCAGATGAACAGGAAAAAGAATCCTGTAATGTTTGAATACTCCATTAGTAGTGTAGCACTTAACACAGTCATGTCCATTAAATATTTGGGCGTAACATTGCAGAGCGATATGAAGTGGGACAGGCATGTAATGGCAGTTGTGGGCAGGCGGATAGTCCTCTTCGGATCATTGGTAGAATTTTGGGAAGATGTGGTTCATCTGTAAAGGAGACCACTTATAAAACACTAATACGACCTATTCTTGAGTACTGCTCGAGTGTTTGGGATCCCTATCAGGTCAGATTGAGGGAGGACATAGAAGCAATTCGGAGGCGGGCTGCTAGATTTGTTACTGGTAGGTTTGATCATCACGCGATGCTTCAGGAAGTTGGGTGAGAGTCTCTGGAGGAAAGGAAGCGTTCTTTTCATGAATTGCTACTGAGGAAATTTAGAGAACCAGCATTTGAGGCTGACTGCAGTACAATTTTACTGCTGCCAACTTATATTTCGTGGGAAGATCACAAAGATAAGATAAGAGAGATTAGGGCTCGTACAGAGGCATACAGGCAGTCATTTTTCCCTTGTTCTGTTTGGGAGTGGAACAGGGAGAGAAGATGCTGTTTGTGGTATGAGGTACCCTCCACCACGCACCGTATGGTGGATTGCGGAGTATGTATGTAGATGTAGACGTGAAAACAGCAGTGAACTCTTGGTTATCGGAGCAGGCGGCAAGTTTTTATGAAGAGGGTATTTTAAAATTGGTTGAGAGGTATGATACGTGTCTGAGCAAACTTAGCAACTATGTCAAAAAAATAGAGTGAAGTATGTACTTTCTGTAAATAATTTTACTTTTTTGAAAAAACCTTTCGCTGTGTACTTATGTTCAAATGGACCTTACTTAAAAAAACACACCTTGTACTAAATAAGATGTTGTTGATCAGCAGCTCAGACAAGAAGAGATTGAATCTATTGAAATATGGCATTGCAGAAGAACTATGAATATTAGGTGGGTTGGATGAGTAACTAATGAAGAAGTAATTCATCGAATTGTTGGAAGAAGAAACTGAAACTTCCTCACATATCAGAAATATGTGCCATACTGGAACTCAATTGTGGGGAATTGTGCTACTGACTGAGCTATCCAAACACAACTGCCCCCACAGCTTCACTTTGCAGTAACACTCACAGTTTTGCTTTGCCAGTAACTCTTCTCCTGCTTCCAAACTCCACAAAAATTCTCCTGCATATCTTGCAATACTAGCACTCTGCCAGTAAGTTTCAAATCAAAGCACACTCTGCTGCTCAGTGAAAATTCATTCTGAAAAAATAAATTTATAGCACAAAGTCACTAAAGGAAAAAGTCATTTGATAAGGCACATCCTTAAATACCAAGGAACTACTAATTTGCTAATGGCGGGAAGTGTTAGAGGTAAAAATTGTAGAGGCAGACCAAAGCTCAAATACAGTAAGCAAGCTCAATTGGATGTAGGTTGCAGTAGTTACGCAGAGATTAAGAGCTCATACCTGGCAGACTAGCATGGAGAACTGCTTCAAATCAGTCTTTCGACTAAGGTTTAGAGATCAGAAATATAGCTCCGTATACTCGCTTTAATATTGGCGAAGAGTCCTGTGACGTCACTGTCGAACTTGTTGTCTCCGTGTCCCTGTAAGACTTCACTCATGAGTCTTCACCTTAGCTCACTTGTCACCTGCTTCTGTTGTTGGGTGCAAGTGGACACAACTAGCACAGAAAGGAGAGTGTGTACACGAGTTTGCAAGTACCACCAGAGACTCACAGCATCCCCACTATGTATGCAACAGTTCTGAAAGACATTGCCACCATTAAACTTCATTTATTTCACACAGTCATGATTTTGAATTTATAGCCATTCTCAAGTGCAGTCTGAAATGTCACAAAATGTCCAACCTACTACAGAAGCAAGTTATATAACAATATAACAACTGATTGGTTAGCAGTGAATACTGTCCTATTTATGCATACATTTATATAGATAAAACTTTTTTGAAGACTGCTGTAAATTTATTTTAATATTCCTTCTGTTTGGAGAAGTCTAACTATTACATTGACGAGGCACTACTGAGTCTATAATGTCAATACCAGAAAAAGTGAGAAGAGAATGATGTGTAATGTCTGTATGAAATTAAATTACAGAAATGAATGATGAACTACACAACAATATCAACAACAAGGTGTAAGATTCAGTCAACACTTTTCTCAGTTTACTTCAAAAGTTAGATTTTAAAGCAGTGTTAACATTATCATTGTTTTACAATGAATCGTAGAAGACATATGAAAAATGTTTGCAAACATTATTTAGAACATAGCACATAAATTCAAGTTGTCACAAGGCTATAACAGTGATGAAGGTCTGTTCACAGTTTTCGATTGACACAGCACTTTGCACTGGCCAAAATTTTTACACTTCTCATATGAAGTGTGGACTATAGTTAGAAACACATTCCAGATATCACTCCGTCTCCAATGAAACACATGTGCATGTGTGTATTATGCATCATTTAATTTTTTTGTCTTACACCCCCCACAGTCTCACAAACCACAGCTTCATGAAAGGCCATCTGATCGTAACAATCAGTCATTTCACATTGTCTGTGCTACTTTATAGCAGCAAGACCTTGTACTCATCTTTCACATTAATAATATGTCACAAGTTGCCTTACACTCCTGCATGCTTCAATGAGAGAGAATGAGTCGATGAGTACGAAGTGACCACAGTGCCACATTCTCAGACTTGTCACACTCAGAGAACTACAGAGGGAATGAAGGTAGCCTGTCAGCACTAATGTAGCAGCAGTGCCTTGATTTGTGAAAAATACAATCCAAACATTAGACTTACTTGCTCCATTTCTGATCTCTACTGAGGACAACAACAACAACAACAATGTGTAAGATTCAGTCAACGCTTTTCTCAGTTTACTTCAAAAGTTAGTTTTTAAAGTAGTGTTAACATTATCATTGTTTTATTATGAATCATAGAAGACATAAGAAAACTGTTTGCAAACATGATTTTCAACGTAGGCAATGTAAGATATACCTCTTTGTTAGAAAAGCTCCACAACAGATTTTTTTTCTGAATTTGCAGTACTAAAAAGGAACAAATGTTTTTATGTTGCCTTGTATATGTGCATCCTCTCAGCGCTAATGTAACAGCAGTGCCTTGATTTGTGAAAAATACAATCCAAACATTAGACTTACTTGCTCCATTTCTGATCTCTACTGAGGACAACAACAACAACAACAACAACAACAACAATGTGTAAGATTCAGTCAACGCTTTTCTCAGTTTACTTCAAAAGTTAGTTTTTAAAGTAGTGTTAACATTATCATTGTTTTATAGTGAATCATAGTAGACATATGAAAACTGTTTGCAAACATGGTTTTGAACGTAGGCAATGTAAGATATACCTCTTTGTTAGAAAAGTTCCACAACAGATGCTTTTTTTCTGAATTTGCAGTACTAAAAAGAAACAAATGTTTTTATGTTGCCTTGTATATGTGCATCCTCAAAACGAACTCGGACATTTTTATGCGTGAGCTCACTAGGTGGCAAGGCTGTGCTTAGCAAAACATTGTTTGGGTTCTTGTCCAATTAGTTATAGTGACACAATGCATGCTGATTGTGAGCAAAAAGTGAACATTAAGTTCTACATTAAGCTCAGGAAAACTCCTAGTGACACATGGTCAAAGAATATGAAGGTGAGGCACTTTCAAGAAGTTGTGTTTTCAAGTGGTACAAAAGGTTTCACGAAGGCAAAGATTCAGTGCAGGACAATCCCAGACATGGTCACCCATCTACAACTCATTCCAATGCACACATGAAGCATGTAAGGCAGTAATTGCAAGAAGAAAATCATGTAACTGTGCATACAAATCAGAACAACTTAATTTGAATCATGATATGTGCCATAAGATTTTACGCAAAGGTTTAGGGAAACGGAAACTTAATACAAAACTTGTCCTTCACACACTGACATACAAACAGAAAGAGGAAAGACAAAGAATTTCTTCTGCACTACTGTATAGAGCCAGATGTGATCCCACATTTCTGTCAAAGATTATTGCTGGGGATGAATGTTGGTGCTACCAGTATGACCTGCACAGTGTTGAATGATGGGGTCCTGGATCACAAGCCTCAAAAAACATCAGACAACAATCTTCGAGAACAAAGACAATGTTGATCCCATTCTTTGATAGTAAAGGATTAGTTCACCATGAGTGTGTTCCTCCATGTCAAACAGGAGCCTTGAAACATTTGCAACAAGCAATTTGATATTGCCGCCCTGATTTGTGCCCTTCTTAGGACTGGTCCTTTTTGCATGAAAAACCTAAACCCCATACTGCTTTACCTGTTACCGAGTATCTGGCAAGACATCCTGTTCCTGTCATCACACATCCGCCATATTCACCCGACCTCTCACCTTGTGATTTTTTCTTGTTTCGACAAGTGAAAAGGCGACTGAAAGGAAAGCTTCATCAAAATATCTTAGACATCTAACAACATGTGATAAATGAGCTTACTACCATCACAGCTGGTTTTCAGGTTAACAGAACCTGTTCCACCACTTGTGGCACACTTATTTGGTAAAACATTCATATCTCACCTCTGTATGACTCATCGCCAGCCACAGCTTGCATCTGTCCTGGAGAGTGGTGGCAAGCTACAGTTCCAATTAATGGGATGTTCTATTAGTCCAGAGGCAGGTCTCCATGCCTGTGATGACATACGGAGCAGTAGCAGGTCTAGAAAACTGCTGGTGGTAAGGGTGTTTTGTACTTTTCAAGCCAATAAACAGATGATCTTTTCTGAAGGGAGTGTCGGGCTGCCACCTTCTTGATCTGAAAAACTGATATTTTAAGCACAATACTGATTTTTTACTACAATGTTTGATGCTTCTGCATCTGTTCTGTCTTCGCGTTCACCAGGGCACAATTGCATTTTGTGTGTAGTTTTTATGTGGTGACTTGCACAGGATTTTATCTGGTACGTCGATACTGGGCTTTGTGTGTCTTTTATTTAAAAATACCATTTTTTTCCTAGGATCACGGGATGGTCTTGACCACGTAGGATTTGGATGCTCTTGTGCAGAATTTCATAAGGTTATGTTCATACTATTTATAAATAACTTTTTAAAAATGTTTTAGTTTTATGACTAAGCCACAAAGCTCTAATGAGTGATAGTGGCTAGCCACCACACATCACAGTGGCACTCAAAAGCTTGTACAAATTGTTGTCATCCTCATTTCTCTTTTATCCAGCACAGAGCTAGGTTGGGACATATATGGTACTACTTCATCTTCTCTTGTCTTCACACCATTTTTCTCCTATAGCTGTTTTGTTCCATTCTGGGTTTCTTCTTAATCTGATTTAGACTGTGCCCATCCATCTTGCTATGGGTCTCCCTCTTGCCCTCTCAGCCTCAAGGAAGGAAAGACTTTGCTTCCCATCATGTCAAGTAAGGCTCCCCCAATCTGGCCTTCTGGATGATGTTTCCAAAGCCTTCCCCATTTCCTAAACTTTGCCAGTCCTTTTCCTTCATCTCTGTTTTTTCCCTTCAACCCTTTTGCCAGAAGGAGGAGCCACTGGCTGCAAAAGTTTGTGCATTTCCATATCTTCTATGTGTTTTCTCACGCTGGTGTTTGGTGAGTAGATTTTTTACCTACCCATATTATATTTTCAGACAATGATTATTTTTGTGAATGCAGAGAGAGGTGGAAATAACATGTGAACTGGATGGGAGATGTAAGAGTATGCAAGAAAATAACTACAACTGAGTGGAAGGAGGCACGCAAGTCGACCAAGGAAATGGTTGACATAAACTTTGGTACAATGGAGCACGCATGTGCCTTCTCCCTGCATGTAAGATGACAATGACTAAGACATAACTGAACCCTTTTTCTTTACCACTCAGAAAGGAAGATTGAGTTTAACGTCCCATCGGCATCAGGGTCATTAGAGACACAGCACATGCTGTGATTGTGTCAAGGATGGGAAAGGAAATTGGCTGTGTCCTTTCAAAGGAACCACCCTGGCATTAGCCTAGAGTGATTTAGGCAAATCACAGAAAACCTAAATCTGGATGGCTGTATGCAGGATGAAAGAATTGTCCTCCCAAATGTGGATCCAGTGTGCTAACCAATGCGCCACCTCACTTGGTGTTTACCACTCACGAATTATCATATTATGCTGGGGGGACCTGCTGCTCCATACATTGTCATTAAGACATTTTATTAGTGGGTCACAGACTGAGGTGGCTTCAGGAGGAACTGTCAGAATGTGCTAAAAGGCATTCCCAGGAGGTGGTCATTAAGAATGACAGATGGAAATGTAGAAGGTGAACGTGGAGTAGCTACAATTTCAGTTTATTCAATTAATTAATTCTTTGTTTATTTGTGTGGTCCTTGAGATCTGATATTACACAGTGTGCTACAGATGTCACACAAAATATGCGGGTGAACCAAATATAAAACAGATAATGACAATATTACGAAAATGCTGTTCTGCGCTCATAGGTACACATCCTCTGTGGCACTCGGGGCCACAGCACCAAGTTATGACACCTGGAGATGGGCTTATAAGAGCCCAAAACCGGTCAAGTGATAATAAAAGAACTTTACAACTGAAGTGTTATGAAAATAATTGTTGCTACTCACCATATAGCAAAGATGCTGAGTCGCAAATAAGCACAACAAAAAGACTGTCAAATGAAGCTTCCAGCCACACACACACACACACACACACACACACACACACACACACACACACACACACTCTCTCTCTCTCTCTCTCTCTCTCTCTCTCTCTCTCAAGGAAATGCAGCTCTCACACGACCAGTTAAATTTTCTAATCTATTTATACTCAATCTAAGACATGTAACATTCCACATTCCAACCTGTAGAATGACAGTTTTGATTTACTTAATGATTTAATGATGACATCCTCCTGGGTGATAATTTACCCTAGAGGATGCCACCATCATTTGTCCGAACAGAAGGGCTGCTTGCCATTGGGAAAAGTTCTGGCTACAGTTTCCCCTTGCTTTCAGCTGTTTGCAATATAAGCACAGCAATGCTATGTTACAATGTCAGAACAATCAAACATCTACACTGTTGCCTCTGCACATACTAGAAAGGCTGCTGCACCTCTTCAAAAGCCGTATGTTGTCTGGCCTTTCCACAGACACCCGTCCATTGTTGTGGCGCCTACAATATGCCTATCTGGAGTGCTCGATTTGTAAAAAGACATCCTGGTACTGTAACCTGCCAGGGGATGTTTTTGAAATGTACACTTCTTAAAATAACAACGAAAACAATCAGTTTTTGACAAAATAATGTAATTGGATAGATAAAAAAATTCTACCCACCAAGCGGCAACGGAGCAACAACATAAAAGAAAGTTATAATTATGCAAGCTTTTGGAGCCAGTGGCTCCTCCTTCCAGCAGAAGCACTGAAGGGGAACGACAAGGGGTGAGGGAAAAGGACTGGAGAGGTCTAGGAAAACTGGTAGATTCCGAAAAAGTCACCCAACACTACGGGTTGTGGGAGACTTACCAGATGAGATGAGAAGGAAAGCAAAGCCTTTGACACGGTACCCCACTGCAGACTGTTAACGAAGCTCTGAGCGTACGGAATAGGTTTCAAGATATGTGAGGGGCCCAAAGATTTTTTAAGCAACAGAACTCCGTATCTTGCCCTGGAAAGTAAGTGTTCACTGGAGATAAAGATATCATCAGGAGTGCCCCAGTGAAGTGTGATAGGATCGCTCTTGTTCTGTATATGCATGAAAAATCTAACAGATGGAGTGAGCAGCAATCTGCAACTGTTTGTTAATACAGTGGAGTGTACAGAAAACTGTCGCTGTTGAGTGACTGTAGGTGACACAGTATGACTTAAGATAGAATTTCCTTCTGATGTGACAAAATACAGCTTGCTCTAAGTGTGTGAAAATATAAGTTAATGCAGGTGAGTAGGAAAAACAATCCAGTAAAGTCTGAATACAGTATTAGTGGTGTGATTATTGACTGTCGCTTACTGCTAGATTTGTAATTCACAGGTTCAATCAAAATGCGAGTGTTACGAAGATGCTTCATGAACCTCAATTGGAATCCCTGGAGGAAACACAACATTCTTTTTCATAAAATATTACTGAGAAAATTTAGAGAACAAGTATTTGCAGCTGGCTAGAAAACAATTCTACCATCACCAATGTACATTTCACACATGGACCAAAAAGACAAAGTAAGAGAAATTATGGCTCATCTGTACACAAATAGACAGTCATTTTCTCCTCGCTCCATCTGCGAATGGAACAGAAAAGGAAGTGACTAGTAGTGGTACAAGGTATCCCGTGCCGTGTACCATATGGTTGCTTGTGGATTATGGGTACAGGTGCAGTTATGTTGAGGGTTCACTGGCCACCCCACATTTCGGATGGAATAGCTTTATCCACAATACATTCATCCACAATAACAACTGAATGCAAACAAGCATTATCATCCATGAATAGTAAATCCTGACTAATTGCATTTCTGAAAAACTGCACATATGCTTCTACTATCGTGTTTCTGTATATCTGGGCACTAACGCTGTTCCTCTGAACACCAGTGCAGATCTGAAAATCCACAATCCCATTCAATAATGGCGCTTCCACATGTCACAACCCTACCACTACAAACTGGTCCCTTTCCACAAAGTAAGATAGCCATTGTTATTTATTTTGTTTATTTTATTGTTCAGTTTTTGTAATTATATGACTGTCTTTTGACTCATAATATAGGAATACAGACATAATACATCAGTTCCTCATGATAAAGAGTCGCAATGCATATGTGGAATCAACCTTTAAAATTTCAAAATTATTCATGAAAGTCTTCTGCACATAGCCTACTTCCATGCTCCTTGAATCATGCTACACTAATTCCAGATTCATGTAAATGTGTGTGTATTCTCAATAACAGCTTGCAATTTTGGCATGAGTCTACAAGCTGAAAAGATTAATACTTTCTCATCACGCACATAAATACTCAGAAAACTTAATTCACAGTGGCAATTTATGAGAGGATCTTAAAAAGGAAGTTACACATGCTATACCATGCTAATATGAGGGTAATCCCAAAAGTAAGGTCTCCTATTTTTTTATAAGTACATAGGCCTGTTTATTTCTACAGTGGTTTACATCAGTTTACAGCTTGAACATTTAGCTATTTTTCGACATAATCACCATTTATGTTGATGCATTTTTGTAGATGCTGTGGCAGTTTTTGTATGCCCATGTCATACCATCTCACCGCCATGCTGTAAGAAAATTATGAACCTCTTCTTTCACCTCATCGTCGGAGCTGAATCGCTTTCCGGTCAAATGTTCTTTTAACCTAGGGAACAGATGATAGTCACTGGGTGCCAAGTCTGGACTATAGGGTGGGCGGGTGATTATGCTCCACTGAAACTGTTGCAGGAGAGCAACAGTTTGCCGAGCGATGTGTGGGCGAGCGTTGTCATGGAGAATGTGTACACCCTTGCTCAACATTCCTCTTCTCCGGTTCTGAATATTTGAGTTTTTTCAGATTCTCACAGTACCTGTTATTGTTAATTGTGGTCCCAGCGATTCATAGAGGTTCATAACTTTCTGAACAGCATGGCGGCAAGCATACAAAAACTGCCACAGCGTCTACAAAAATGCATAGACAGAAATCGTGATTACGTCGAAAAATTGCTAAATGTTCAAGCTGTAAACTGATGTAAACCACTGCAGAAATAAACAGGTCTATGTACTTATAAAAAAAATAGGAGACCTTACTTTTGGGATTACCCTTGTACCATTGCACAGCAAGTGCGACACATTGACAGAAGAGTAGAAATATTCTGGGTTTTCTGCATATACATTCCCTTAGCAGTACAGATGACTAGTGTATCATAGTGTGCGAGTGAAATGGTGCGGCAACTGGGAACACCAAAAGCCAAAGCACATGTGATAGTTTGATTCTTGAAGGCAAAATGTCTAAATTGCACATAGATGGCTCATGAAATTCTGGCAGCATATGGACAAAATGGTATGTTGCATCCAGCCATAGTGAAATAGTGCCAACAATTAGACCAGTAACACAAAGAAGTGGGTGATGCTGGTCAGAAAGGAAGGCCATTGACACTGACCATTGATGACAATTTCCTGGCCATTGGGAAACTGATTAGCAGCAATCACAAATTTCCTAATGATGAGGACATTCAACCAGTGGTTCTTGAATGGCTCCATGACCAAGGAGCAGGTTTCCATCATTGAGGAACTGAACAACTGGTAAACATTCTCACTGTTGTTTACACAAACTTAGTGACTACATAACTGTGTCACTCTGAAGCGTAGTGCAGCGTTCCATAAACTGGTATGTAATAATAATGAGCAGCTTACTTTTTGAAGTCCCTCATACATTCCACTTTCTTGATACTTTCAGAGAATATTACAGTAATATTTGCAAATCTGCAGACAATTTTATGAAAATCTCAGTTTGTACTCTTAATATTCCTGGAGGAATTGTAGTACAGTGAGTAATTTAAGAACTTCAATATGTGTGAATCAAACAATCTGAATCTGTGAATCTGAATGTAGAGCCTCATTCTCAGGGTCAGATTGAGAACATTTTTCCATGCAAGTGACTTATCATTTCAAGCCCTAAAACACTTTCACCCATGCCATTTTCCACTACTAACTGTGCATTCGAATCTTGCACTTTGGTTCCCCAAGCAGCCACTACTAATTGTGATACATCCCATAGAGAAATCTTACAGTTGCGACGCCTCTGGCACCTCTCTCAGTTCAATGCTTCAAACTGCAGCTTCTGTAGCTTGGGCCTAAAACTGGCCCTGCATGCTTTCTCACAGGTGTTCCAGTAGCATCATATAACAACATTCATTCAGTCATTCACACATAAGTTTCAATAAATCACACGACAAACAACCTCGAGGGATGTGGAGAGTTTCAATGTATACCTTAACAGTTACTGCAGGCTACTTCTGCAAGGTACACTAACAACAAATTATGAGTAGTGGTAAGCACATGTAATTGGCATGCGGAAGACCTTGCTTTGATTCATTTTCCTTGGCGGGTGACCTAAAACGGATTCCACTCTGCTTTGCGGTGCCAAATGAGGACCAACATGAATGAGCAATAGTGACTGGAAGATGTGGAAGGCTGACAATGGCTGGGAGGGTGGTGTTCAGACACCATGCCCCTCCATACCACGTCCAAATGAATGACATATGGCAGAGGATGACACAGAATCTAGTAGCATCATGCAGTTCTCAGGGCCTGATTGTGGAGAGAGTTTTACCTGTATGTACAGGGTGTTTATAAATTAGTACACACTCTACCAGGGTTTTGACTACCTATTGTCACGCCCTGAAATGAGAAATTTCCTACCCAATATCTTCCCACCCCTCCCACAGTGGTAGTCCACCACCCATTGAACCTACACAACATCCTCATCCATCCCCACACAATTCCCACTCACAACCCCTTGCCTCATGGCTTACATCACAATGACAGACCTAGATGCAAGACCTGTCCCATACATCCTCCGACCACCAGCTACTTCAGTCCAGTCATGAACATCACTTATCACATCAAAGGAAAGGCTAGCTTTGAAACCAGTCACATGAACTACAACCTACACTGCAACCATTGTGCTGCATTCTACATGGGCATGAAAACCAACAGGCTGTCTGTCTGAATGAAAGGCCACCGACAAACTGTGGCCAAGAAACAGCTGGACCACCCTGTTGCTGAGCACGCCACCCAACATGATCATCTTCATTTCAATACCTAATTCACAGCCTGTGCCATCTGGACCCTCCTCTTCAACATCAGCTTTTCTGAATTGTGCAAGTGGCAATTCTCCCTGCAATATATTCTGCATTCCCTTAATCCTCCTGGTCTCAACCTTTGTTAGTCATTGTCCTTACCCACCTTGCCCCTTTCCTGTTGCCATTCCTGCACTACACAGCTCTCTATTCCACCATCGCACCCTCAGTCTTTTTACTTCTCTCTTTTCCCACCCCAACCTCCATCCAACCTCCTGACTGCACCTAGTTTCCCTACCCACTCTCCACCTCGCCCCTGTACACAAGAAGCACTTTACTGCACCCACCCCTACCCTGCATCCTTCCCCCTCCCCACCCCAGCCTCCTCCTTACCACCATCGCCTGGCTGCCTATCCCATCATGTGCTGCTGCTCGCAGTATGGCTTCAGCTGCCAGATATTGTGGTCTCGGGAGTGTGAATTGTGTTTGCGTGAGTATGCATGTGTATGTTGCCTAGTTTCGACAAACGTCTTGGTGGCCGAAAGCTCACTTCCTGGCAGTCTTTTTGTTGTGCCTTTCTGCGACTCAGTATCTCCGCTATATGGTGAGTAGCACATATCCCTTTCACAACAGTGTTTATACATTAGCTATACAAAAATAACCTATAAATGCGAAAAAGGTAAATAACTTACAGAAATGTTTGATACAGCACTGACTGCAGTCTATCTTCCAAGTTATATTTAAAAATGTTCAGTGTGGCTACCTTTTGTAGCAGGACAAATCTCACATCTGCAATCGAGTTTCTGCCAAATCATATGAACCAAGTCATAATTATATGGTGGCAACTGCTTGTGTTATCCATTGTCACAGCTCGTTGATGTTTCCTGCAAGACCATTCACAGAAGTCCATTGGGGTTAAATCAGGTGATTCTTGTGGCCACTCCAATCCAAGTTGGCACATTCCTGCGGTGATATGCAACAACTTCCACAATGATAATGTGGTGGGGTGCCTTCCAGCTGTATCATAAATTCTGTGCCCATATCCTGTAAGAGGCATTAGATAATGTTCAACCATCTCCATGTATGATGGACCAGTTACAGTATACTTGACAAAAAAGAGAGGAAGATAAATCTTGTTACAACTTGGGATGCAAAAACCATTTACTTCAGGTTAGACCTGAACATGACGTTCCTGCTCCCCACACATCCATATATTACACGCTAGTTCGCTTTACCCCATGTACGGAAGATGGCTTCGTCACTGAACACAATTTTATTAAGAAAATCATCTTTCATATTAATAAAATCATCTTTAAACATTTCTACACAAAACTCAGCTTATTTTTCTTCAACACTTTCCCTTAAAGCTTACAGAAGTTCCATTTTGCAGGGCTTGTATGACAGATGTTTCTGTAATATCTTTCACACTGTAACACTACACATATTTGGTTCTAAGCTGAGACCTCTTGTTGATTTAGCTGTACTACAAATGTGAGACTGTCGAACTTGTTCAGTTGCTGTGTCAGAGACCTGACCTGGACCAGGCATCCTATGTGATAGTGAAGTGTGGTGCCTTATATCACTCCTATCTCCAGCCTTTGTATCGGGAGAATGACTCGACTCACGTGTGCACAGTGACAGATTGTCTGAAGCGGGTTCAGTCAAGTATGTAGTTCTAATTTTCATCCACCAGAGCACAGCAGTGCACAGAGACATTCATGATACATATCAAGAGAATGTTTTTGTGAATTGTTTTGTTTACTTCTTGAGGGGTTTTTTGTTTGTTTCTGTTTGTACAATTTTGTATGTGCTTTCAGTACTGTGAATGATGTGAGAATGTGGTCTAAAGTGAAAATGTAGATCACTGTTCTACTGATAAGCGCTGTAGCATGATAAAATTTTAAGACAGTGTGAATGCAGATGACGGGGAATTTTGCATCATAATATATAAGTAAGTTTATGGTAAAAGGGACACTAATTTGAGTGCAAATGAAAATATTTAATAATGTAAAGTACAAACAAAATATTAGAATGTTAAATATTTATTTTGGAAAAAAGTACAGTTCAAAAGTGTGATATTTGTTGATTGGTTAGTCACGTAAAGCGAGGATTAATGCGGGAGAATAATGTTTTTCTATTGCCCTTAAAGAAAACTGACCAATCAGAATGGAGTATTCTTTGTGCGTCTTTTCTCTTGGAGATAGAGACTGCTTACAGCAGTCTAGGTGTTCGGAGCCCAACCTTTCAATGGTACGGTTGTATGTAGTATGAGCTCTGAAGGAAGTTATAGTTTGCCAGTTTTAGTTGTGCTACATGCCTCAAAAGTGCTTTTTTTTTTTTTTTTTTTTTTTTTTTTTTTTTTTTTTTTTTTTTTTTTTTTTAGAAATTATGCATGTTTTAAGTAATTTTGTGTATGAAAAAAGACATTAATTCTAACAGTGTGGCGAGCATTTTCATTTAAGAACAATCCGTGCTTAGTAGGTGTTCAGATTTCGGGAAATACATTACCATAAACTTGCTAATGTGAATGGAAGGGCTTGTGCATAACTGTGTCAGGATTAGCACGGGCTTGGCAGTGAATGTGTAATTCTTGACTTCAGAATATACCTAAGTTTTGACAGTATTTCCACCTTTTATTCAAAATTAAGACCTTTTCCCGATTTTTAGAATAGTTACATTGTTTGCAGCATGGTGCAAGTTGCAGTATGGTAGGTTTCTGCTTGGCTTTCCTACCGGCAATCTGCTGCAACGAGTTCATAAGTAAGTGTAGGTAAAGGAAGAAAAAGAAACCACGCCGCCACAATAGACAGAAAATTCCAGTGAAACGACTGTACCAATCAATAAGTGTTTGTACTTGAGGTGGTGGCTTGTGATATTTAATCCCGAATTGTCTCTGAACTGTAGCAGTGGCTGTGTTCCTGAAACCATAACGAAAGCTGTCCATGCTCTGCAGTGTTATAAGGCTCCATGATGATAGTTTGTATAACTCATTTGCACATGTCACATAACAGGAACTACCAGTAACAGCATTAGGCAGGCATAAAACTTGAAGGCATACTGCATTAAGTGCTGTACCAAATATTTCTGCAAGTTGATTACCCTTGTCACAATTAAAGGTTACTTTTGTGTAACTAGTTTACAAACACCCCGTATATAAGGAAGGAAACTGCTGGTTTGAAAGAAAAGCCATGATCTTCCTCTTCCACTGCCCACCTGCTGTTTCTCATTCTTCCAACAAAGCATTTATGTAATTTTACACAAACCTTTAACAGCTGTGTATGTACTGGCAAAATACAAGATATGTTTAACACTAACATTTAGAGCTCTGTGCTGTTTACATCCCTGTGTCCAAATATTCTGATAAACTGGGGCAACGGCTAATGACGTATTTGTGTTTTTGAATACATGAGGATTTTCAATTTCCTGCCTTTAGTCTAGCAAGGGAACTATCCTGGCACGTCTTTAGCATTTTAGTGAAACTAAGGAAAACCTAAATGTAGATGGCCAGAGGTGGATCTCAAGTGCCGCACTCCACATATAACAACACAAAATGTAATAGCTGGAGAAGTATTTGAGATGTTTACTGCCAGCATGTCTCTCAAAGTATAGTAACACACAAGTTTTTTTTACACATCTAACACACATTGATATGCACACCATTAGTGGCGCAACGGACATTTAATCTGTATTCCACTTCTTTCCAAGTATTTGGAAGTATTGCAGGCGTAACATTTGCAATAGCTGCACAGCTGTGGTGGCAAAGATCTGGTAGATCAGTAACTGTTGTCTGGTGCAACTGATTCTTGATAAATCTCCACAAAAATTAAGCAAGTGGCACGATGTCTGAGATTCTAGGGAACCAAGCAATGGATAGATCACCTCTCCCAATCCAGTTAACTGGAACCTCACAATCCAAGAAATCCCTCACATTGTTCATGAAGTGGCATGGTATGCTCTCTTCTTGAAACATCACACCATCAGGAAGTTGTGGTGCATACATTGTTGCATTAACTGTAGGCTCCACAAAGAAGAATGGGCCTATAATCCTGTCCTCCAACAATCTACACCACACATTCACTATCAGAGAATCATATTTGCACTCTTTAACTACATAGGTGGGTGGGGGGGGGGGGGGGGGGGTCAGTTCCTCACATGCAACAATTGTGTACATTTACGGTGCCAGAAACATGCAATGTAGCCTCGTCTCAAAAATAGTCAAAATCATGAAATGCCTTATTTTCATCCATTTTTGCCAGAATTGTCTCCATGAATGCCTTATGTTGTGGATTGTCCTCAGGTTTGATTTTGTGATGCAGCTGCAGTTTGTATGCCTGTAGGCACAATCTTTTATGGACGACATCACATATGGTTGAATGAGGTAACCGTAACTGCTTACTTGCTTGTCGAATTGACTTAAGAGGGCTCTGCTGGAAGTATGTATGGATTAATTCAATGGTATTCTCTGGAACTGTGTGCTTGGTGTGGTGGCCTGACATTCAAAGCAAACGCCCAGTTTCCCAAAGCCACTTATCCATTTTTTAATTTTAACATAAGTGAGAACATTGCCATTTGGTCACAGTCCACACTCATGCCAAAAACGGTGTTGTACCAGTGCAACAAACTTTAGCTATGTGAGAGAACGCACACAGAACACCTGCTGTGAAGTCGACATTTACATGAAGAAAGCAGTTATGCACCTGTGGACACACTACCAACTTGTGCAAGCAAACACAGAAAACATTTTGTGTTGCAATACTTGTAGAAGCCAACTGCCAAGAAATGCCTCAATTAGACTCAAGTTATTACATTATATGTTTAGCCCAACCCCCTTTATTTTAAACAGTATTTATTATATACTGATGTGACTATTTTCTCTGAAAACTACAAACAAACTCAGTAAAATATTAAACTATCAATAGAAGACAAATAGCAGCTATTTAGTACAATTGGATAAGCAGTAGCTTCTACAGAGTAGTAGCTTACCTGCTGTTTTTCTACATCACATTTGGCTGGCATAAACACAAACGACATTAAACAGGATATGACTGATTGTTGTTGAAACAGAATACAGAACTGTCTTTTGCTAATGTAGAAGGTTACCCTGAGAAGGTTGTCACAGTTGAAAAGTGAATAAAGTATGGCAAATAGAAAATTGTTTATTAAAAAAGTATAAAGTTGTGTTGAAAACAGTTTCTACACCATGCTTGGGAAATCAATATGGATTCAACTTTAGAATATAGGAGTAGATAACCACGGTGTGTTGTTCCAACAAGGTGGTGTTACAGCACAAATCACTGGGATATCTAATAGTGTGCTGAAGACCTGTTTTCTGGAAAACTGATCTCGTTATATGGGGATGTCACTTGGCCCCATTCACCAAATCTCAGCCCACATTATTATTATTATTTTCTTGGGGTTACATTGAAGAGAAATTTTACACATATTGGCCTTACACTTTCACTAACCTCAAGAGAGTACTTCAAGTGGAGGTAGCATGTTAGATGGTGATAAAAATATGTGCCATCATCTTGAAATGTTCACTGCTTGCAATGGACCACACTTACCAGACATCACTTTCAAATCATAGGTGTTACAAGCAGTAGTCATACTCACTGTGTAATTTTGAATAAACAAGTTTCTCTGCCATCTTGTGTGTTTTATTATCCTTTAAAATGTGAGAGGGTTTTATGGGTTACCATGTACACTTTGACTTGTCCAACATTACCTACTCGGGTCTACAGGAAACTATGCATGAATGTCTCTCTACTGCTGGACATGCAGTACACAGACCAACTGCACTGAGGTTCTGACACAGTTTTAGATGGAGATGATGATGTTTGGTTTGTGGGGCACTTAACTGCGCAGTCATCAGTGCCCGAACAAAGTCCCAATTTTTACACAGTCCAATCAAGCCACTGTCACGAATGATGATGATGAAATTAGGAGGACAAGACAAACACCCAGTCCCTGAGAAGAGAAAATTCCCAACCCAGCTGGGAATCAAACCCGGGACCCCGTGATCCAGAGGCAGCAACACTAGCCACTAGACCACGTGTTGCGGACATTTTAGATGAAGCTTATCCTAAGGCAGCACTAAGCGATGGGGATAAAGGGTTTCAACAAAAATACGGAAATGCATGCTCAAACATAAATACAGATGCTAGCTGAGCCTCCAGGTTGTACAGTTGTATTTTACTAAAACTACACCTGTGCAATGTCCTGTATGCTAAGTGACTTTGAACGTGGGCAAATTGTTAGTGCTTATATGGTGGGTGCTTCCATAACAAAGGGAGCTGAAGTATTTGTTTTCCAAGAGGTGCCGTGTCATGTATTTATACAGTGTACAGGGAAAGAGGAAAAACATCATCTGCTACATCGCAGTGTGGACAAAAAGCTGTTGAGTGATCACAATATGGTCATTTGAGAGGAATATGACAGAAAATAAAGAGGACAACAGCTGCACTCGCAAACGCAGTCCGCACCCAAACAACAACAGACGATGTAACTTTGCAGCTATTTGCACGGCTGCAGAGTTTTGCAATAGGTTTTATTCCATTAGGTCAAGCTGTATTGGAGGCTGGTAATGAAGCCCCCAGCCCCAGCCATTGTGCAGTCGGCTGCTGGCGTCTTAATGCCATCTGTCGCAGTGTGCGGACCGTAAGAACTGCTCTGTGTGGAGCGTACTAAGATCACTTATTCATCTCACCTAAGAAACTATACATAACTGTGATAAATATCATTGTTTGTTTTCAAATTTGGTATACAAACTTTTATAATTTAGAAGAACAGTGTCTAAAATTTTCATGTGGATAACTTTAATAGTTTTGAAAATATAAAAAACCTATTAAAAAAGAACTTAATCGACACTTAGTAAATTCAGATAGGAATCATAACAGTTTAAGTTTCTTTGTCATTTGAGAATACTAACAGCACTCTCAGTGTGCACAAGTTATCTTTCAAGAATTTTAATTCTAAACTTTTAATAATTTTGCTTTCGTAGGGAAAATAATAGTTTAAAAAGTTGATATTTATATTTTGTGTTAGGGTGGGAGTAGATGAGGGTGAATGTGAGTGTGTATGTGGGGACATACATCAAATTTCAGTTTTATAATGTATTACACCATCTGTAACTAGCAAGTGTTACTAGCCAGGATGTCCTGAAAATGGTGAATCCCCCTAACTGGTGGATGACGTATGTCTAGGAGCATTTGCTTTTGTAATAAGGCAGCCAGAAAGATAGTAAGAGGATACTTAGTTATAAAGTATATTTCAAGCATAGTTTTCTTTTGATTTTCTTTTCATTTGATTCTATGGTACATTTTGTGAAATTCTGCAATATGAAATGACATAGATGCATCTGTGAATGCTGATTGGCGTAAAGCGGTTTTGCGCACGAAATCGATCATGAAAGGTTAATCTGATTGGATGATCATTTTGATCAACCAATGAGAGAGAAGTCTTTCCCACGTAATTGAATGAGTTATATGTCCTGCGATCAACGGCATTGAGGCAGTCATGGACTCGCTGTCGGACGAGGTCATGTTATTATCTGTAAGATGAAGAAATGACGGTTAAATCGTGCTCGGTTTATATCGCTGTGCTAGCAGATGCAACTACAGAGATTTTGGTGAAGTTTTGGAATGTTGGTTGCAGAATAAACTGTGTGTGAATCTATCGGCCTTTGTGAATATTCTGTGTGGCGTGTTCCGTATGCAGGTACAGAACATTTTGGTGAGCATCTTCTTTCGAAGAATCCACTGAAAAGGACCGAATGTGAACTCATTTTGTAACAGAGTATTGCCTGAGTGAATCTTGTAATATTTTGGGTTGGACTTAGCACATTTCTGGCTGTCTTACGTGTGATATAAGCTGCACGAACTAGTAGTAGATGTACTACCATCGTAAATGTGGGCTTGGTGACACAATAAATGAAAGGACCGTAATAAAACATCAGTATCTACAAACATTTTCAATGAAGGAAGGAAGCACCCACTTTGTCCATTACTAATAGAGATTTACAGGTTTATCTTGTTACTGGAGTTACACAGACTTTGTAATCGTAAGTATGGACGATGGTTTTCTTCAACACTGCTTTTCTCATCATCTACATAGTACCTACGAATGCAGAGTAATGGGTGGTGAATGGACACTATACTGATGTAGGTGGACATTAAATAAATCGTGAAACGAGACCCGCCAACCCCGCCCCGCCACAACGGAATTCGAAAAGCTGGGAATTTTAAGGTAAGCTGGAATTCCAAAACCACACATCAGTGATGCAAGTCCCCATAATAGGAAAACATGGTGCCAAATCCCTCAAACCTGAACTATGGAGCAATGAAAAGTCATTTGGTCAGATAAGTTCTGTTGAACAGTGGTTCCAACTTCTAGCCAAGTTTAGACCCCGAGACTCAGAGATGACAGGGGTTGAGTGGGGATTTGGGCACCCTTATTGTGGTATTCCACAGGCCTCATGGTTACCCTGGAAGGCCTCATTACTGCCAAGGCGTGTGTAACCATTTTGGCTCCATCGCATGGTACTATGTTCCACAATGGTGATGCTATGTTCCAAGATGACAAACTGGTTTTGTGAGCATGAGAATGAATTGTTGCACCTCCCCCGGTCACCATGTCAGTATTGTTGAGCCTTTGTGGTATATTTTGAAGAGAGGGATGCAGGATTTTCTGAACTTGCCACTACTTTCCAGGAAAAATGGCATAAGATTCCCTCGAAAACCAGGGACCTGCATTTATCCATTCCCAGACAAATAGAAGCTGTTTTGAATGCCAACAGTTTTCCTACACTATATTTACCACAGTAATATGTTTTTGCTGTTTGCATATTTTTGTCCACCCTTGTGACTTTAGGCACTGATGGATTTCACTATTCAGCTTAAGTGCTACTATGGTGTAGTTACTGCTGGTCCACTTTGCATTAGCGTGTGGCACTCCACCTGCGTTTTGGAACTACAGCAGAACAATGAAACAACATACTGTGATACATTCACTACTGCTGGCAAGTATTGTGTGTCAAGCTGATTTTGTGGCACTAGATGTCTATCTAAAAAAACAGTTTCCAAAGCCATCTTTTATTACAGTACTTCTTCGATGGAGATATTTCATCATTTAAAACTGTAAATAAACTTGATAACTGGGTTTCATTGAACTTAAATAAAACTTAATACACAATTGAGCACTGCACTGTAATCAAGACTTTGTAAGAAATCCCTGGCAGCTACCAATGTTGTTACCAGCTTTCCGCTGTTAAACGCAGACAGCTGCAGGCATGACAATAGGATTCTACAGAACTGTGACAACACTGAGGCATTGCTGTACAAGTGTTTACAGAATCATGTTACACAACTTATCGATGCAGGAAAGCGAACCTGCAGCACCCAGAGCAATGAAACTGTCAGGGATCTTCTTACGCTGTCTCGACTATACGACTGAGCATGCAATTACAAATGCATGTTTGAACATAAATACAGATGATGTTGGCCAAGCCTGCAGGTTGTACTGTTGTATCTGGCTATGAACTGCGCCTGTGCAATGTCCTGTAGGCTAAGTGGATTCGAATGTGGGCACATTGTTGGTGCTCATATGGTAGGTTCTTCCTTCCTTAACTAAGGGGGTTGAAATATTTGGCTTTACAAGAGGGTAAATCAGACATTGAAACAGAAACTTACAAATTTTTAAGTGTTTATTTTGATATGAGCCTGCACTAGAAGTCATCAAACTCTTGGTCTACATGTTAAGAAGTTTGACATACTGCTAACAGGCTCAGTGCAATTACTCTCTTATGAAGGTTACTGTCAATAAGCAATTACAGTTTCAAAACAACATGATATAATACTAGAAGGAGAAATGAACTACTTTGTCAGTCAGTCAGTCTTAGTGCGACTCCACAAGTAGTAAGGTAATCAACCATGTGAACCTGTTTTGCTTACCCAGTGATGTGGAGAATCTAATAAATAACAAAATTGGAGTAACTGAAGTGCTCAATATCTCATCGCCAATTCTTAACTAAACTGTCATGTTCAAATAAATCTGATCTACACCTCTGGCTATGCTACAGGCCAGTATGTTGCCATCTAATATTTTGTATTCACATTTGTTGACTTTCCCAACTCACAACCAAGTGTCACTCTCCAATCTAACTGACCCCCAGGCTACTAGCCTGTCACTGCAATCCACATTCCCAAAACTAGATTCAAAATAACTATTTTCAGTGTTCTTTTCTATTTCTGTTTGCACATACATATGACATCAAATGCCATATCACCACCACCACCACCACCACCACCACCACCACCACCACCATCACGTCATGGGACGAAGCAGACGCTAGGCATCGGTACATTCAGTTTACCCATACAATTAGCTTCAAGCACAAACTAAAACCCTACTATCATGACAACTTTTTCTACTCCACAAAATAATGTAACAATGTGTATTAATAATAAAAATTTGTCTCAAAATAGTTCAGAAAAATCAATGCACATAAGAAAGCTTAAGACAACTACATAAATGGTCAGCATGTTACCATATTTTTTCAGAGAGAAAGTGTACTGTACTGTAATCTGACATCATAGCTTTCATCTTCTCGTTGCCTTTTCCCAATTATTCTATGGGGACGGCATTGTTAAATGGTTTGAAGCTATATTATGGTGGTAGGTGGTGGCTGGATGACCATCTTCATGCCGCCACTCCCTTCACCTCCCTTCCCCTTCCAGAAACTAGGATGAAATGTGTGTAGCCTGCCTGTGTGTGTCTACAGTAAATCTATTTAAAAGTGTGAAAGAATTTCCTAAGGAAGAGCACCGAGGACTGTCTATGCACCAATCTTATCAACAGGTAACCTACATACATTAGTATTTTATGAGCCCCTAGCTACAGCAAGGGTGTGATAAGTTGGCTGCGTGTCCAGAAACACTGGTCTTAAAAGTCAGCATCATTCAGATCACTGCGTGTCACCTGTTCTCCATTTCAGATTGCTCCACCCTTAGTGACCCCGACATTGTTCATTGTGCCTATCGCGACTCAGCTTCTCCGCTATATGGTGAGTAGCAACTTTCCTTCTCTCATATTGTTACATTCCATCCTGGATTTTCCATTGTTTGATTTAGTAGTTACACTTATATTTAAATGCATTATGCAATATGAGACACAATCACAAGTGTTTACTAAATGTTTTGAACGACTCTTTTTTTCTACCCACTGCTTTGTATTACAACCACCTAACTTAATTTCGTATTTCATTGGCGCAGATGAGTACCACAATTTTTAAGATGATTGTCTCAGTAAAGCAAATTTCTGAACCTGTCTTACTTCCATGTCAAAATTTAAACCACAGCAGCTGATTAGTACAAGTCACACACACCAGAGAGCTGTCAGTACTAGAAGACAAACAATAAATCAGTTTCACCCTCATGTCCTATAACCTCGCTGTGGTTGCCTTACATTCCCTCTACCGCTGAGATAACAGGCCAACTTTACTTAGCTGATAGCCAAATACACCAACGTCAATTAAGATTAACCACAGCTGAAGATATTACAGGAATACTACACTCTCAAGAAGTTGTCAACATCACCTGACATATTAGGATTCAGCTGTTAGTTACTAGATGCATATTATGACAAAATATAGCTGATAACTACTGGCCACATAAGTACTTGATTCCAGCTGTATGTGGCCTGCCGGTCACATTTTGATGACCGTTGATGTAGCATCTATCTATTTCATGATATGTCTGTATTTAGCTATAAACTAAATAATAAAAGCATGGATCTGAGGTGGGACTGCAAAGAGAACCAACAGATCAATATTGGAGCAAATTAAACCAGATTTCTCCCTGGAAGGTCTAATGTTAAAACAAAAGCTGACCTACTTTGGACACACAATGCGAAGGCATGCCTCGCTGGAAAAAAACATTAATGCTGGGGAAGATTGAAGGAACTAGAAGAAGAGGACGTCAGAGGATGAGATGGATCGATGCCATCACAGAAGCAATGTGTTTCAACCTGGAAGGTCTACGGGAGAAAGTGCAAGACAGGAAAAAGTGGCGTGATTTGGTTCATGGGGTCACGAAGAGTCGGAACCGACTAAACGAATAGAGAGAGAGAGAGAGAGAGAGAGAGAGAGAGAGAGAGAGAGAGAGAGAGATCTGAGGTGGGACACTGATTTTTAACGTGTTTGGCTATCAAGGTGGGCAGTATCGTATCGTAGTGAGAGGTCACAATTATGATCCAATGAACATCCAAACAACCAACTCAAGACAAATTTATTAATTACGTTATCCCATTATAAACCACCATACAGGGTGCCGCAGATATGTAGCAACAAACTGAGGGTTTGTAGGGGGTGAGGAACATATTGAGGATAGGCACCTGTGTCCAGATATGTCATCCAATGATGCTACAGAGCACTGAAGTTATAGGCACCAGTACCTGCTACTATGCCACACCTTTGGCAGCAAATGTGACTTTGTATGTTGATGGGCCATGGGTGGAACACCCTGTAAGATTGTTTGTCATTCAGTGAACACAAATGATTGCCTCGATCACCAGTGGAGAAGGTGGAGCTAACTGCTTTCTATGCCTTGCCACCTACGAACGTAGCCCTCTGTTACCTTAGTGGGTTACAGTTTTCAGCACAGGTTTCCATCTGCAGTTTATTTTTCTGCTGGAACACACTAAAATCTCCAATGTTTTTCGGTATACAGAGAAAATAAACTGCAGACGGAAATCGTCATGCACCAAAGCAACAGAGCATACCCTGAAGAGGCCTGTCTATGCAGCAGCAAGCTCTATCTTCTTCACTGGTAGTCTTGGCAGTAAGACGCTATCGTTACATAACAAACAACATTGCAAGACATCCTGCCTACAGTCCAACATCATACAAAATCACATTTGCTGATGAAAGGGTGACCCCGTTGCAGGCGCCGGCGCGTATAACTTCAATGTTTTGTAGTTTCGTTGGATGACGTTTCTGGACATGGGCTGCCATCCTCGACTTGTTCCTCAAGAGACCCTCTACAAACCCTCAATGTTTCTTGCAACATTTCG
Source organism: Schistocerca americana (assembly GCF_021461395.2). Classification (NCBI taxonomy): domain Eukaryota; kingdom Metazoa; phylum Arthropoda; class Insecta; order Orthoptera; family Acrididae; genus Schistocerca; species Schistocerca americana. The sequence continues at coordinate 47,024,444 of NC_060127.1, forward strand.
GGGCACCCTATATATGGCAACTAGTAAAGTGCCAAAATCTGCATAAAGGTTGTACTTTTCAGTTGTGATAGTTGTTTCTGTACCTACTGTGGTAGGGCTGAACTCTAATAAAGACGCTATTACTTTTTTCCCTGCTCTGCTGTGTTTACCTAATATGCTGTAAGTGTAACATATATTCTGGTGGGATGCAGCTTAACTATGTCCAAGAGAACAAAATTAGCTAATTGCTAATAATGAATTGAAAGTGTTTAGTTCAACATAAAAAGACAACCTACACAGGAAAATTATTTCTTTTAAGAAAAGGCTAACACAACATGGAATTACTGCACCGTTTTACACCATTGAATTACAAGTCAATTTCAAGCAGTAGGGCCTCCCCTTTCTTACACTGACAGCATTAATAAGGTTTATGGGAAAATCTTGATAGTGATTTTGAACCCGTTCTTCTTTCCTCATTTCGTACATCAAAATAATTAGCTCGAAACCAGGCTGATGGGTAGTACAGATACAAGAAGCACACCATAAGCAATAAAACATTGCACACAATTATTTAGTTACAAAAACAGCATTCTACAGACGTGAAATATTGTGCAACAGAAATTTGCACATGAAATTGGAACTGTTTGAAATACGACGTAACACATACACAAAGGAATACATGAGGAAATAAATCTATGGAAGGACCTTAACAGAGGGAAATTTGCTATGGAATTTAGCAATAGTTAAGTCTCTACTAGAAAAGAGTAGGACCAGGTGTGTATCATCTCAGGGCACTGTGGACAGCTGGTAAAAAAGATCCCTGACTGTTCCAGTGGGCTCCACACATCTACCTCACGTGATCAAGTAATGTGCTTTTGTAAATGAGTACGAGTCAATGTCTCAACGTTGTCGCAGCTCTATAGAAGACTACTGTTTTCACCTTCAACTGTTTGTGCTCTGCAGGTGAAGACTGGCAAAGAAAGCTGTCTGCAAAAGAAGAAAGAATTAATAGCACAAAAGCCATACTTTTACAATAGCTCGAGTTTTGTGAACTATAAAATTCCAACTGATGTTTATCCATTGGTGAATGCTGATACATAAAGATGCTAAATTTAAAGGAAAAAAAGAAAGCCAACAAAATTCAGGAAATTGATAGTATAAAGCACTGGTTGGTAACAGGAGGCCTGCAATTGGCTTCAATCTGTCCCACAGAATTAGTGTAGCAGTGTGTGTGTGTGTGTGTGTGGGGGGGGGGGGGGGGGGGGGGCTCCATGCGCTAGGAGCACTGATGTCCCACCACGTGCCAAGATGGTTCGCGAGATTAAGTAATTATGAGAATCATATGATATGATGTTGCAGTGCCTGTGTTGTTCCAAAGTACACTGAAATATTCCCAATCGAACATTGCACTGTACTTCTGAATAACACAGGCAACTCAGTATCGTATTCATCCACTGACACCGGGCAAAAAACTTTATATCAAAATGTCTCCTCTGTGAGGGAAACTTCACAGTGGATGTACCAGTGCAGACATACATGTTGAGGTTGATAAGTTCTGTATGTGGTTATGAAATGGTCAACATAATATTTTTCAAATGATAAAATTCACAGTGTCTACATGGTAGTGGAAAAAGGTGTCCATGAAACCAACCCGTGTCTACCCAGTAAGTCATATGACATGTCCATGAAACCAATCCATGTGTATCCATTACATCATTACATGCCTTAATGGAGACACATGGTTTGATTTAATGGACACCTTAGTCCACTACCCTGGAGACACGAATTTCATCATTTGAAAAATATTAATGTTTACCATTTTATTACCACATGCAGCACTTGTTAAATTCAACATATCAGTCAATACTGTAAATGTTTCCTTTTTCATTCAGTAAATTCTGTTGACTTACTTAACACACAGGCAGCTATCATTACATGACAGTTTGATTGTTCAGAGACTAATAAAGATGTTTCCACAGCTGGCCGTTAATATTAACATATAAGGTTTTGCTGTTGTTCTAAGGTTCTTCATATAAAGCCAAAAGTTACACATGAAAGGATGTAAATAGTGTTTCTTGTTAGCCAGTGGCAGTATCTTCCTGAGATGGCCCAAAATTTAACAAGAAATATGAGGCCATTAAAGTGTAAAAGTGGCACAGATTAATGACATCAATTAATTGAGCGACCTGTATACTTTAAGAAATAACTTTCAGGTACCTGATTTCATGCAACTAGGCCCAACATGCAACTAGGCCCAAAGAATAACTTGAACAAACTAGTAACTGTATATTTCATTCCATTATGACAGATGCAGCAATGGTGGACAAACGAATCAATTATGTATTTCACACAGTTAGCAAATCATCAGACTGGAACAGTAAGAAAATAAAAACAGCTCAAACATGTGAACCTAGCAAGCAGAGGACCTAATATCATTAAAAGGGTAACACACACAAAAAATGAAATGAGCATATGGCATTGTTGGCCGGGAGGCCACAACCCGGGAAGTTCGGCCGCCGAGTGCAACTCTTACTTCAGTCGACACCACAATGGGCGACTTGTATGCCAGTGATGAGGATGACAACACAACACCCAGTCCACGAGCGGAGAACATCGCTAACCCGGCTGGGAATTGAACCCTGGCCCGCTGTATGGGAGGTAAGTACGGTACCACCCAGCTAAGCAGGTGGACGGTAACACACATAATTTGAATTAATAAAGCAATTACATAGTTGCTGTAGAGACTGTTCACTCATTTCAGACTAGTAACTGATTTTGAATTACATTACCAAAATTTCATGGAAAACCTAATGCTCTCCCAAACACTAAAATCTGCAACCTTGTTCGGGGAACCCAGGAAGTACATTTTTTTTTACCTGAGGAATATATTTGGTTGTTGTAGGAGACTACAAAATGATGACAACTGGAGATTTGCCACTACAGAAATGCAATGGAACAAATAAATTCTCTTAACGATTCAAAATGGGTTAAATATATTCATTTTTAAATTTATCCATTACATGCATATTGTTCTGCTGTCTTTATAAATAATAATTTCCTTTTTTCAGGAATGGACTTTCATAACAGTAATGGTACTTTTCACTTTGATGGGATCATATTTCTTTTTAAATATGGGGCCATCTGAGGAAGATACCGCTGCTAATATGAAATACTGTTTACATCCTATCAAATGGCCACTTTTACCTGCATAGAAAGAATCTTGGGAGGACAGGAAGACCCCATACACCAATACTTGTGGTTCAGCGAATTAATGTTCTAACCTTTTTCTGTAGAAACAACTTCCTTAGTCACTGAACAAACTGTCACGTTATGACTTAACATGATGACTGCCACAAAGCCACAGCAGAGCCTCACATCTCACACCATGGCCTGGCAGTAAAACATCCATCACTATGTGTGTGGCAGTCAGTATGTTAATGGACAGATATGAGATGGTTTCAGGGACACCTTTGTCAATTACCTTGTAGATGTGAATTTCACCACTTGAAAAATATTAAATTTTGATCATTTTATTACCACTCGCAGAACTTGTTAACCTCAGTGTGTGTGAATTCCATACAAGTTTTCTATTCCTTCGAAAAGTGCAGTCGACTTAACACACTGATTGCTATCATCAATAAAATGATTAATGATAGCATTCCCTTCCCCCTCTCAGAGTTATTACTTTTCGTTTGTTGTAGTTTTATGCATCAAAACTAGGGGATGAGGGGGGAATTATTGGTACCAAAATTAGAGAGAAAAATCACCTCTTAAATGGCATATGATTAATGGGTCCTCAGTTCTTAGCATTAAAGCATTAGTAACTGTGCAGTTACTGTTAATTGAGCATTAAAGATCTGGATTTGACAGTATTCCCACCAAGGAAATACCCACTAATTTAATCCAGTGTCACCTCCACTTCTTGTCATATGAATATCTCCAACATTTTAAATAGATATACAAAGAAAAAACCACAAATCAAAGACCTATTGTTGAGTAGTAAATCGAGGCATATTTAAACAAATCCGAAAACTATCATCTGTATTACTAAATGACTAACCTGGTTCTGGCACCCTGTAACAGCTGCAAGTTGTAAGTTAAACAGCTTCCAGAGGCAACAAAAATTATGAGTTTCATTATTTTACTATAATAATTGACCATATTTAAAATACTGTCATATCTACTCATTGAGAGATAAGAGTCTTCTGTTAATCTTTTAACACAATACGACAGAACTGCATGTATGACTTGGGGCACAGTATCTCAACAAATGCAAGTAGCCAGGCTATATTCATCCCATACTTAAGAATGAGGGCACTTAGACTTGGAACAAACATTGCACATATTTCAAACTTCTACAAAAACTTTTTCTGGCTGACATCCCCCCCCCCCCCCCCCCAAAAAAACCAGTTAATCACTTACTACTTTTTCACTGTTCATGCAGCAGAATTGCAGTATAAGGCACAATGCTTTCATTTATGGCTTCTTTATGCCCTTTTGCAGACAGTATACACACATACATGTGACTGGAGCTCCAAAATTAAATCATTGTATGACACAGTTATGGAAATATGATGACAAACAGAGTTGGGTGAAAACCTATCTTTTGTTTGAAACAGAACACTTAATAGCCCAGATTTTACTCACCCAGTATTTGCTAATGGGAGTACTTAGTGACTTTCAACAATTTCAAACCTTTTCTACCATTTTTCTTGCTATATGCTTCATAACAAATATGTAACTACTGGTAAAGTAATCAGAAATCTGAAGCTGTTTTATAGGCCACTCTGCAATTTGATTCTTTAAAGAATGAAAGGTTTACCAAATCGTCACAGCATATGCTATTCTACGATTGTATCCATTATGGATAAAATTCACGCTTGTATTATGGACTCTGAAATAAGTAAAATTAGAAAACCATATCCAAACAATATACCAAAACTCCATTTATCTGAACAGTACATTATATTTTTTTCGAAACTTCTGTAATGTTGGGTTTTATTTGTTTGGCATGCATTTCTAAAAATATATTAGGCTAATATATTAAGGCACATACTCCAATCTACAGAACTATAACACAGTTTCTTAAAATAACATACATATACTTTACCACAAAACTATCCCCAATACGAAGGGCTTATATAAAATTATTTACAAAACAAATGCTCCTTGACAAAAAATTCAGTCACTGTTTGCAGTAATTACACAAAATACTTAATACTGAATTCCGCGTTTCCTAATCTTTTATGCAGAATTTCACGTCAACATTATGACAATCTCTTCGAAAAAAATTGGTCACATTTTCCCATCAGTTTTACCTGGGAATTTTCGCACTTGATATGTAATACGTTTTGACTAATGTAATAGGTACTAAATAAAACTAATGAAGTCTTAACATTAAATTCCACGGAATTGTTTTTATCACAGGCACGATATTTTACAAACGAAAATTCATTGATCGCCGCGGGGTTCATTCCCCTCTGCTGCTTCTGACGTATTCTGGGGCTTGTCCGTTCTCAGTCTTCGGAACAGAAGAATATGTGGTTCTGAAACACAATATAGGTTAGCAGTACTATCTCGTTTTCATGTTTCCTAAACACATACTTTTTTGACAGTACCACACCATTAAATGAAGCAAACGGGCATCACAATGCTCAAGACATAGAACTCATCATAACATTTAATAAAACATTCAGATATGGCTAACCTGGTGAATGCAACATATAATGAACCCAACCCGGACTCTGCTGTACTCCAAGGTTCCTCCACTCTGTTTCTGTCATCAAATGAGTTTTCGGAACATGTTTGGCAATATCTGCTGGTAAAATCACATGCCTACGGAAAAACACAACAAGTATCACTGCGTTTATTACATTGTCACAAGACCAATGAAGGTCTACACATTTAAAGACCTGTCCGGTGTTGTTGATACTATAGAACATAATACACACCTGTATTCGTAATTTTGATCTTGATACTTCTCAGAATATTGAATCTGTTCAACAGGCATTTTCTTTTAAATTCATCAACACCTCTAATATTCAAAACACTCCTATTACATTAACAAGCTTTAAAAAATCACACAAGCATACAACCAATACAACTTATGCGCCAAAGTATTCATTTGTCGTTGTACGTCACGTGGTTGACAGAGATGTTAGTTGCTAGCCAAACAAAGAGAAACCAAAGATTTTATATTCTATATGTCTCTGGTAACCTCATGGAGGTAAAAATCTTCCTCCATGGATAGACTTGCGTAAAGCCCGGTCCACACGCAACGATCTGTCTGCGCAGACATCGGCGCAGATGTCTGTACATGCAAAAGATCGCTGCAAATGTGGTGTGTTCACACGACACAAACCCCAATCTACTACTCGCCCGCCATCTGTCGGTGTAGAAAAGAAATCAGTAACAAGCGACTACGCTCCCCGTAAACATCAAAAATTTAATTCACTTATTTTGAAATATAGAGATGGAGGAAGTTCTGTTGTGGTCTATGTTCGCAACTTGTGTTGCAAAAAACATCCACCAACCACAGGAAACAGAGAACGCGGTCAAAATGGTGTAGACAGTGGCAGCTAAAGCGAAAGCAGTTTTCTCACGTAAATTTACTGCGGGAGTTGCAGGGCGAACCTAACGACTGGCGAAATTATTTTCGGATGGATGTCGAAACTTATAATTATCTCTTAAAGCTTGTAGCCCCTCATATTATGAGAAAAAATACTTGTATAGAGAAGGGCAATTTCTCCTCATGAACGGCTGGCGGTAACATTAAGATTCCTAGCAACAGGAAGGAGCTACAAGGATTTGGAATTTTCAACTGCAATATCGAAACAAGAGTTGAGTGAAATAATACCCGCAATTCTTCAATTAGAGCATTGTATGCTGCTGTCTTTTTGTCTCAGTCACTGTATTCTTTACTTTAATCTTCCAGAAACATGGGTGGTTTCTATATATTTCAGTGAATTCACTTTCAAACTCTCGAGAGCACTAACGATTATCAGTCATTTTAATGCCCTGTGCGCACAAATACAAACACTAGACTGAACAAACAGTTGTTTCGCGCCAGATTTGCGGCGATCTCCTGTTCACACGCGCCAACTTGTCTGCACAGATGTGGTTTGAACCCACAGATTTGAGATATTTCGCTCAAACCTCCAACTCCAACTTCCAGGTATGCATACACCTCAGGTTGGTGCAAGTCTTCTGTCCACACGCAACGATCTGTCTGCGCAGATGTGATGTGCGCAGACATTTGCGCAGACAGATCGTTGCGTGTGGACGGGCCTTAAGCTAGGGTGAAGAAACGTTTTAGAAATTTGTTACCTCATTAACATTTTTCTGAAGCGAATGCTGTAAATATTATGGTCGGGAAATGGGGGAGGGTGCTCTGAGATCACCACATCTATTCCGCAACAAACAAAAATGCTACACATAATAAAAACAATATTTGCAAAAATGGTACTTGAAGCTCCGTACGAGAATGACAATGCTTTAAACATAGTTTCTTTGACCTACCTCCGGCTTTCCACACTGTTGACCATGAGATATCACTTCTAGGAACTAGACATATTGAGTATCAGAGGAATAACACGTTAGTACTTCAGTCAGACCTAGAAAACGCTGAGCAGAAAGCAGCGGTAGCCCGTAAGTCAGATGATCCAAAATTTTCCGTGAAACAATTATCAGAGAGAAACGTATTAACATAGATGTTCCTCAGGGGAATATATTATGAGTAATTGCGTTCTATGTATAAAATCTGACTTTACAGAAAGAATATGATAACGTATGGGGGGAAAACTTCTCTTTCCTGAATAGAATAGAAATTTTATTGTCACATAAGATGTCACATACAATCAGATGATTGGGATATAGATGACTAATCAGTTTGAGTCTACTTTCTAATTAGGGTATGCAGAATAATTGCAGGTATTTTGTAATTTAAGTACCACAAAATGATTTAAGATAATCATTTTGAAAATAAAGTAAAATTAATAATAAGTATTAACTTAAAGTACTTTTTTAGCATGACAATAAAATGTAACATCAGGCACAATTATTTGTCACAGTCAGTCATAAATTTTTCTACACTGTAATAATATTTACTTGCTAGGTATTTTTTTAAGTGATGTCCAAATTCTTCTGGTTTATAATTTTTAAATTCTTCACCGAATTTATATCCCATCTCATACCCATATAGTAAGGTGTCTTCTCCAGCAGTTTTAGCCTATGAGTTGGTAATTTATACTGATATTCATTTCCTGTTTCATAATCATGCTTAAACAGGTTAGCGTCAAAATTTGGGAATTTTGTTTAGAAAACTTAATTGTCTCACAGATATAGAGGCCAGGAACAGTCATAATATCAAGGGCCTTGAACAGAGGTCTTCACAATTGTCTTTCTTCTGCACCTGCCATGGCTCTAATGATTTATTTTTTTCTGTAGCCTAAAAACTCTCTGTAAGTTTGTTTTCTGTGATCCCCCAAAAATTATACCATATCTAATAACAGATAAAAAAATAAGCACGATATACAGCTTTTTTGACTGGTGTTTCTGGCATACTGTTTATAACATTCATTCCAAATATTATACTATTTAGATGGTGACTTTTGCCTTCTGCATGGTCCGTCCATGATAAATTCTTGTTTAGCATTACACCTAGAAATCTGGTACAATTTGTGGTGACATGGTGATTGTCCTCATATGATATTTCTAGATATCCTGTACAGCTCGTTTTGCGGTAAAATGAATGATTTGTGTCTTTGTTAGATTTAATTTCAGACCGTTATTTCTCACCCAGGCCTCAATTTCAGCCAGAGACAGCTGAAGATAACTGATTAAATTTTCACATTTCTTGCAACAGATTATGGTTGTAGAGTCATTCACATAAAGAATAGTGTCTGAATTTATGTTAGTCGGCAGGTCATCTACATAATACAAGAACAATATTGGCCCAGGGATAGATCCTTGTGGCACACCTTGTTCTGTCTTTTTCCAACTTGAGAAGAATCTCTTATCATTTTCTTCAATTACTATTCTTTGTTTCCTGTTTAATAGGTAAGATGACATACATCTCAGTGAATTTTCACTAGAACCATATGTTTGTAGCTTGCCATGTAGTAGTTTGTGAGCTACTGTGTCAAAGACTTTAGTTAGGCGTCAAAAATGCCTGATACATTCATATTTTTATCTAGACTACTGCTAATTTTTGTAATAAGTTCATTGACAGCTTGCACAGTGCTGTGTCCTCTTTGGAAACCTTACTGATTGTTCTGGATATAGTTAACTATCTGGTTACATGCAGTTCTTTCAAATATTTTGGAAAATATTGATAACGATGAGATTGGTCGATAATTACTCACTTTATTGTGTCTGCCTGTTTTGTAAATGGGTTGTATTTCAGCATACTTCAGTCTATCAGGAAAACATCCTTCCTTGAAAGATTTGTTCATTATAAGGGACGAAGGATGTGCAATACTCTGGGTGACTGCCTTTATTATTTTTTGTAGGAATTTCATCCCAGCCTACAGAATTTAAATTCTTCAAGGACTTTATGATATCAGCTACTTCAGAATAGGATATATAGGTGAATATAAATTTAGCGGGGTTACATAAACTGAAAACAGAGAACACGTTAGGCGGTGAAAATTCATCTGTTTTACATGGATTTATGAAGTGGCTGTTATATGCTTCACAGATTTGTGTAGGGTCCCAAACAATCTCACCTTCAAACACCAGTTCAAGTTTCCATTGTCTGCCTTCTTTGACACCTATTTCATTGTTTACAGTGGTCCATATTCCTTTAGATTTATTTTTAGCGTTTATAATGTAATTATTATTCGCCAATTTCTTGGGTTGTCTGACAAGTTTATCAAAAATATTCTTATATTGCATTACATAATTTAAGAATTCTGGGTCTCAATTGACTTTCGCCTCCACGTGTAGTTCTCTTTTCCTCATGTTTGAAATGTGAATACCCCTTGTTATCCATGAACCCTTCTTAGGTGTGTAAGTTTTTATAGTTATAACAGGAAAGCATTCATTGAACACCATCAGCAAGGCCTCCAGAAAGTTATTGAAATTTTCATTTACTGAGGAGTTAGCAGTAAATGGCCATGAGATGAGGCTGATTTTATTAACAAACATTTCAATGTTTTTTTGTCTAAAATTTCCGATTTTATTATTTGTGTGCTTTGGGCTAACACAGGATAATCTCACTATTAGAACACTGTGGTCTGAGATCCCTAAGCTTACTATACGTTTTTCTGTTACTCTGTAGTTTAAGCTTCTAGTAATGTTATCTATGCAGGATGCCAACGAAGCAGTTACCCTTGTCATTTCTACAAAATTAGAATAAAACTATGTGTGGACATCAGTTCCTTCATCTTAAAGACAAAATTGTAATTTTTTTCTCACATCTGTATTAAAATCAGCACAAACAAAATTTTATTAAATAACTTTTCAGTTTTGAGTTGGTGGAGTAAATTTTCAAGTTTGACCAGAAAACTGCAGGAGATTGAGTAAAAAAGGGCACAATACATATTGAATATCAGTATGTTATAGTCAACTTCTATTCAGCAGCTCTTAAATGTGCATTCTTCATTTAAGTTATTGAAATTTTGCTTAATTTGGTATTATACTGATGAATGAAACAGCACACATGAACCACCATACCCATTGTGATTACTTCATAATCTGTAAGTTTGTTCAATAACTTTATATTTTCATCTCTAAGCCAATATTCACATAAGCAAATAACCTTTACAGACCATTTTGTTCTGCGTAGAAATATTTCTAACTCATGAAGCTTACTGACCAGATCACTTGATAAACCTCCAATATTCAAATGCATAATAATATTATTATTTGCTATATCAGACGTGATGTCATCAATATTTTCTACTCTGAACTGGCCAAACACTACTTTGTGTAGATTACTTATCTTAATGTTTTTTTCTTCCCAGTTTCTATTAAAAAATCCTTAATATGGCATGGTGGTGAAATTTTCCTCCTGTTGTGGGTGGCTCCTATTGATTCTTCTGCTGTTGTTTCTTCGGTTGATGTTGTTGGTTTTCTGTTGTTGCTTCTTCCCCTGTTACTAGTTCATGTGATGGTGATAGTTCTGATACTGGCTGTCACAACTTGTGATAGTGTCCCTGTTGTTGTCTCTGATGATGGTGGTGCTGCTGTTGATTGAGATGATGTTGCTGCATCTGTAGTTCCTGCCACGTCTAATGAGGATTGTCTTGCTTCAGTCGATGCTGGTTTTCCTAGTGGTGAGGACTGTGGTGTATCAGCTGGTGATGGTGGTTTTGTTTCTGATATTGATAGTGTTTTTTTGTTGCTGTAGTTTTTTAATGATTTCACTGCTGTAGTTGGTGGTGGTTGCTGTACTATTATTTGTGGCTGGCATGGTAATCTTGGTTCTGCTGTTGCCATCGACATCTCCATAATTTTAGGGTTGAGAAGTCTCTTTCCCTTTCCGTTTAAGTGCATACCACCTCTTGTAAAACTGTCTCTCTCTATGTAGTTAGCAGGTAGAAATTGAGCGTTTTCGTAGATTTCGCATATGTTCTCGAACTGTTTGTTGGCTTTCATGATTTCTTTATTTACACACGAATCGTTTATTAGGACATGCCTATGAGGAATTCCAGTGATGATCATTGTATTACTCTGATTGGTATCCAGTATCTCCATTAAGTTTTCGACAGAATTCGATAATTCATTTTTGTAAACATCATTGTCTCCCTCCACTATCACTGTGCATTCATTTGCATTTGATGAAGTTCCGGCTTTTATGTTTTATTGTAATTTCGTGCATAGGTTACCCTGGTTTCACGTAACTAGATGCGTTTGTAGCATGTCCATAACGTAAAATTTTTGGGAATCCACGCCCATGGCTGTCCGAATGCATGTTTACTTTGGAAAATTTCGTTCCTACCTACTCATCGTAATTATAGACGCATTTTTGGTTGTGTCTTGATTTGCATATAATTCGTCTGTTCTTACGTCTGTTTCTAAAACACTGAAACTGTTTTTTAAAAAGCACTTAGAATGTGTTTTCACTTTGTTTTCCACGAGTGAATTGTTTAGGCCTTACAGACTCGGCATAGATTTTGTTTGGCATAACGTCCATCATATTTGCACTTTTGCTTGACTGTAAATATTTCAAGTCTTGCCGTATTTTTATAATATCATCACACAAGATTTTTTCATTTGTGTCTATTTCACGAAGTATTTCGTCTTTTTTTTCTGCAAAGGTCCGCATTTTGAGAGTTGGTCACTGTCACATTTACTTCCACAAGGATTTGCTTGTTCTTTTCTTCTAGTGTTTTTTTTTATTAAGATATGACACGGCACACACACATTTTCGTGCACTGCACTATATTTCTCGCACACAGAACATTTACGCACCATTATATACAGAGCTTACAATTCGTACATGTTCTACGGCCGGCATCTTCTATTCCAAATACATTGCTGTCCTGATGGCAGCAACACTAGTAAAACGCCTAACTCCTAGCTGTGAAGGCAAATAAATTATTTATTTATTTAGCATCTTTGGATTTACCTATATGAATCAAGCTAAGTACATATCTACATTTCAGTTTAACACAATAATGATCACATACACTACCTGATTATCTAGATTAATGTGTATTCATTTACTGGCTAGAAAGGGCTTGCTATAAGCAATTTCTGTTTTAAATATGAACTGGTAAACAGTTGTACAGTCTCAACAATAATAATAATAATAACATTTTATTGTCATTCAGCTCGGTTACAGCAATAGACAAAGTCAAGGGCACACATTTCTCAATGTACTTCAGTTTGTATGAAATGGATGAAAGTAGAAAACATGTGTTACAAATACTTTCACATTCAAAAAATTCATCAACAGTATAAAAAAATGTTAACTAGTAGCTTATACAACCTGGCTTTAAAAATATTTACAGACAGTTCTTTAAAATCTTTGCATCGTCTGTTAAACATCCTTAGTCGAAGAACAAGGTAGGAGTTCTGTGATTTACATAGTCTATGATGTAGCAAGTATACACATGTTGTATTTATAGTATTATAGCTATGAAAATCACTTCCTAATACAAATTTGGAAACATTGTTTCTAATGTACAACAGAATATTATAAATGAATAGGTTTGCTACTGTCAGACATTGCAGTAAATAAACAGAGGTTTACAGTGTTCTGATTTACCAGAATCAGTAATTATTCATAATACTTTCTTCAGCAAAAGTAGAATGTCATTTATGTGACAACTACTACAATAAAAATCCATATGATACAATGGTTTGGAAGAAAATATAATTATATGGAATATGTCCTTTTAAGTTTCTAATTAGAAAATAACTCTTGAAAGCCTGCAGGATATATTTCTGATGTGTAGTTCCCAGGCCATTTTGTTGTCAATAGTAACACCTAAAAATTTAATGGTTTCTAATTCATGGTTGTTCGGGATCTCCTTCAAGCTAAAGTAAAGTTTCTGGGTTTTAGTTTCATTTAGCAAGGAACTATTCGCTCTAAACGATAATGAAGATTGAGCAAACGCATTTTTGGTCAATGTTTTCAGTGTCGTTAGATCTGAGCTATTATTAAGAAAAGTTGTGTCATTGACATACATTATTGTGTGAGAATTTATGAATAATGGCAGATCATTAATCATTAACAGAAACTAAAGGTCCGAGTGCTGACCCTTGTGGCACTCCAGGCCTAACATGAACTAAATTTGATTTCTCTTGTTGGTGGTTCTCTAAGAAAGATTTAAACATGCGTCCACTGTTGCCATAGAAATCGTAATAGAGTAGCTTATTCAACAAAGTATTACGTTATACACAATCAAAAGCCCTGCTTAGGTCACAAAAAGTAGCCTGGGCATAGCCCCTAGCCTCGAACACATCTAGGACAAATTTTACTAGGGAATCCATTGTGTTAGTTGTGGATTTCGGCCCTACTTTTCCTAAATCCAAATTGTTTATCACTGATTATATTTTATTTGCCCAAGTAAACAGTAGCTTGATTATACATTATTGTTTCAAAACGTTTGGAAAAATCACAAGTGATGGGACAGTTCTTTTCTCCGTTTTTAAATGTGGGCAAACTCTAGACATTTATAGTTTATCAGATAACTTACTTTCAACAAGACATTTATTTACACAATAAGTTAAAGGATAAATTACTAAGTCAATAACATATTTCAACAAATTTCATGACAAATCGTAGTAATCAGCACTAGCTGAAGGTTTGAAATTTTTCACTATTTTCAGGGTAGTATTTGTAGACACTTCTATGAAAGTGGAAGTGCTCAGGAAAGTCTTTTGTAAGCAGGTGTCCATGATACTAAGTGTAGTGTCAGGTTTGCTTATTGAACTACTAATTTCTTCAGTGAACAAGATACAAAATTTATTAAATTTTTCTGGGGTTATGGCAATATCATATTTTGGTGTAGTGTGGGCAAGAGAGTTAATTACATTCCAGGTTTATTTGCATTTGTTTTTGGACTTTTCAATGTTTACTGTATTATGAAGTTTCTTTGCTTCTTTGATTGCCTGCCTATACTTATCCTTAGCTCTAGCATACAATTCTTTATACACTTCTGGTTTATTATTTTTGTACAGGCCAGAATATAGCATAACAGTACTTTTCAATTGCTCTAACTGTGGAGAATACCATTCCCTTTTTCCTTTTTTTGTAATTACTACAAATATTTACGGTACATTTTTTCTTAAGGATTTTTTAAAATATATTTAAAAATACACATAAAAACTCAGCAGAAACAAAATCAGAGGAACAATATTGAAGCCTACTAAAAAGAGAGTCCCATTTGAAGCAAGCGAGGGCATTTCTAAACCTATCCATCCTCTCTATACTAATTCAGAATCAGAATCAGAATTTTTACTGTCCCATAAAATACAGAGTTAAATCACAAGTTTTAATGTACAGGGGACAATTACAAGTTATGTGTATCATAGAAACAATAATTTTTACTTTATAATAATTACAGTCATTTATTAGACATAAAACTTCTAAGCTTAAGTAATAAAACACTTCAGCCACTTGCTTTCTAGCTCAGATTGTTGTATTATCATTAATAAATTCTTCTGAGGAATAATAACATTTCTGTGCTAACAATTGTCATTGTTTTTGCTTTAGTTGCCTCATCTCCATGCTGAGGATTTGTTCCTTTTTTAGGATTTTGTAAATTTTCATGCCCATGTATTCTGAGGTTTGTGCAAACAGCTTTAATCTACAAGTGGGAAGCATGAGATTCTCCTTGTTCCTAGTATTGTATTGATGTTTACAGTTACTATCTGTGAACAACTTGGGTTACTGTGTACAAAAATAATCAGTTCATAAAGGTACAATCATGGAGCACTGAATATTTTTAAATTTCTTAACAGTGGGCAACAAGATACTTCCACAGGAGAGCTTCTGTAAAGTTTGGAAGGTAGGAGACGAGATACTGGCAGAGATAAAGTTGTGAGGATAGGGCGTGAGTCATGCTTGGGTAGTTGGTAGAGTACTTGCCCACAAAAGGCAAAGGTCCCGAGTATGAATTTTGGTCCAGCACACAGTTTTAATCTGCCAGGAAGTTTCATATCAGTGCACACTCCGCTGCAGAGTGAAAATCTCATTCAAGATACTTTCGGTTTTGCATGAGACATATTTCTAACAATTGATTTTTGCATTTTAAGATTCTAGTCATTTTGCTTGTGCCTCCCCAAAAAAATAATGCCATACCTGATAACTGATTCAAAGCTGCTGTGATAACCTATTTTTCTTGTCTCCATGCTAGTTCAGTATGACAGAATCCTCATTGCAAATGTCACGTTGTTTAATTTACTTGCTAAATAATTTCTGTGTGAAGAGCAAGATAGATTTTGGTCCAAACGCATGCTTAAAAGTTTAACGTAGTGCACTTCTTTCAGTGCTTGGTTTCTACGACTAATGTGGAATTCTTTTGCCTAAGAATTTTTAGTTTTAAACTGCTGAAAATGTGTTTTCCCAATATTCAATTTCAGCCCATTTAGTTGTAACCAGTTATCAAACTGTCTAATAGTACTGAGACAGTTGAAGGAATTTGTTGGGGATCATTACTTTCAAGAAGTGCAGAAGTATCATCAGCAAATAAAACTGAGTGTGAATTTATGCTCAGGGGTAGATCATTTATACACTCCTGGAAATTGAAATAAGAACACCGTGAATTCATTGTCCCAGGAAGGGGAAACTTTATTGACACATTCCTGGGGTCAGATACATCACATGATCACACTGACAGAACCACAGGCACATAGACACAGGCAACAGAGCATGCACAATGTCGGCACTAGTTCAGTGTATATCCACCTTTCGCAGCAATGCAGGCTGCTATTCTCCCGTGGAGACGATCGTAGAGATGCTGGATGTAGTCCTGTGGAACGGCTTGCCATGCCATTTCCACCTGGCGCCTCAGTTGGACCAGCGTTCGTGCTGGACGTGCAGACCGCGTGAGACGACGCTTCATCCAGTCCCAAACATGCTCAATGGGGGACAGATCCGGAGATCTTGCTGGCCAGGGTAGTTGACTTACACCTTCTAGAGCACATTGGGTGGCACGGGATACATGCAGACGTGCATTGTCCTGTTGGAACAGCAAGTTCCCTTGCCGGTCTAGGAATGGTAGAACGATGGGTTCGATGACGGTTTGGATGTACCGTGCACTATTCAGTGTCCCCTCGACGATCACCAGTGGTGTACGGCCAGTGTAGGAGATCGCTCCCCACACCATGATGCCGGGTGTTGGCCCTGTGTGCCTCGGTCGTATGCAGTCCTGATTGTGGTGCTCACCTGCACGGCGCCAAACACGCATACGACCATCATTGGCACCAAGGCAGAAGCGACTCTCATCGCTGAAGACGACACGTCTCCATTCGTCCCTCCATTCACGCCTGTCGCGACACCACTGGAGGCAGGCTGCACGATTTTGGGGCGTGAGCGGAAGATGGCCTAACGGTGTGCGGGACCGTAGCCCAGCTTCATGGAGACGGTTGCGAATGGTCCTCGCCGATACCCCAGGAGCAACAGTGTCCCTAATTTGCTGGGAAGTGGCGGTGTGGTCCCCTACGGCACTGCATAGGATCCTACGGTCTTGGCGTGCATCCGTGCGTCGCTGCGGTCTGGTCCCAGGTCGACGGGCACGTGCACCTTCCGCCGACCACTGTCGACAACATCGATGTACTGTGGAGACCTCACGCCCCACGTGTTGAGCAATTTGGCGGTACGTCCACCCGGCCTCCCGCATGCCCACTATACGCCCTCGCTCAAAGTCCGTCAACTGCACATACGGTTCACGTCCACGCTGTCGCGGCATGCTACCAGTGTTAAAGACTGCGATGGAGCTCCGTATGCCACGGCAAACTGGCTGACACTGACGGCGGCGGTGCAAAAATGCTGCACAGCTAGCGCCATTCGACGGCCAACACCGCGGTTCCTGGTGTGTCCGCTGTGCCGTGCGTGTGATCATTGCTTGTACAGCCCTCTCGCAGTGTCCGGAGCAAGTATGGTGGGTCTGACACACTGGTGTCAACGTGTTCTTTTTTCCATGAAGTAAAAACAAAATTGGATCCAGAACACCTTCTCAAAATAATCATCCGTTCAGAGAAGATGTAATTATGCTCTTTTTTCCATTTGTGAGGTATGACCTAAACTCTAAGGCATAACCCCCAATTCTATATCTTTCCATTTTATACAGGAGCAAGTGATTGCTTATACAATTAAATGCTTTCGTGAGTGATATATTAATTATTGAGCAAAGAGGGTGAGCTACTATTGTGACAGATGCTTTAATCAGTTTGGTACATATGCCATCCCACCCAGCAGAATTTTTGTTTTTATTAGCTGTGATATAGTTTTCTCTACATCTTTAACTGAATTTTTTTCAAATTTGTCAAAGTATTCTTCTGCCTGTGTCTTAAATGTAGTTTTTCTGCACAAGCATGTAGATATACATCTGATTTAGATACATTTATAAAAAAAGTATTGAATGACTCTGACATCTGAGCCAGGTTTGTTACAATTTTACTTCCCACCTTAATTTTGGAAATGTCTTTGCTGTCAGTTCTAATCCCCAGTTCTGATTTTGTGATGGACCATACTGCTTTGATTTGTTTCCATGAACTGAGATTTATTTATTATTAACCATTTCTTTTGCTGCTTTCACTACCATTTTAAATATGCTTTTATACTGTTTAACATAGTCAATGAAAACAGGGTCTTGTTGTGTTTCAGTTCCTTGTGCAGTTGCCTTATTCTTTTCACTGGATATTTTTATTCCAGCAGTGGTCCAATTTAGCTTATTAGACACTTTTGTGTGGCACACTGTAAGTGGAAATATTTCATTAAATATGAAGGTTGGAAGTTTAATAGTGGCAACTATTTATTTACAGCTCATACGAAATAGATATGTGTTTCAAAGTTTTACTGACCTTTAAAGTAGTCACCAGTATCGTGTATAACCCATTGCCAGTGATGTGGAAGTTGCAGGATACTCTTGGCAGTGCCAGTTGTGTTGACAGTTCGAGCAGCATGGTCTATTGCCCAACGGATTTGTAGCAGTTCTGAAGTGAATGCCGTGAAGTGTTTCCTTCAGTTTAGAAATCGAGTTGAACTTATGAGGGCTTAATTCAGGGGACTGCAGTTGGTGGTATAGCACTTAGCAACCCAATCAGTCCAACAAATCAGTAACAGCTTGCACTGTACGTGCTTGAGCATTGTCCTGCAAAATGACGGTCAGGTCCTGCAGAAAGTGTCATCACTTCTGTCTCTAAGCTGTTCAAGTTTGGAACACAGCCTACGACCTGACGATTGTTTTGCAGGACAATGCTCAAACATGTACAGTGCAAGTTGTTACTGATTTGTTTGGTGTGGCAGCTAAGTGGTATACCACCTACTTAAGCTCTCGTGAGTTCAACTCAGTTTCTAAACTGGAGGAAACATTTCACGGGATTCGCTTCAGAGCTGCTACAAATTCATTGGGCAATAGACCGCACTGCTTGAACTGTCAACACAACTGCTAAGAGTATCCTGCAACTTCCACATCACTGGCAATGGGTTATACACAATGCTGGTGACTACTTTGAAGGTCAGTAAAACTTTGAATCTCGTATCTATTTTGTAAGAGCTGTAAATAAATAGTTGCCACTATTAAAGTTCCAACCCTCATGCATGTAAACCATTTTCAGTAACACATTAAAATATACAGAGATTGGAATCTCATCTTGGACTTGCCTTTTCACCTCTTCTAATTTACAGCAGAACAATTTTAAATGTCAATTTTTAAATGTCTTTTGCTTAAGTTTTTCTAGTATTTTGTGCATTTGTATTAGTCATTTCAATAAACGAAGCTGATTGATCTGAAAGTCCTAAATCTACACATAGCTTCCTTGTATCATCAAATTTATAATTGTTTAGAATATTATTCATACAGGTTTCTGTATTGTCAATTTTTTTCCTGTGATCCCGTGAAGTTTGCATTGAAGTCAAATATTTGGATTGAGTCCATAAATTGTATTGAGTCACTGGTTTCATTTGATAAATTTATATTGAAATCAGTGGCAATTAAAACCCTTTTCCTTTTTGTCATTACTGACTTTCTGTAAAAGACCCATTAATTTTGGAAAAAATAATTTTGTTACTGCTACAGCTGGAATTCTGTATATTGATATAATGACAATATTTCGTTTTTCTAATTCAACTGAGAAGCTTTCAAATACACCTTCTTCATTGGTCTAGTAGTTACAGTTTTTTCTCTTGGGTTGGAACATGCTGATGTACATTACTAAGACTAATAAATACTGCACCATGATCTGAGAAAGGGAAACTAATTATGTCAGTGTACATACAAGTTCTCTTAATATTTCTGAACATATTGTCTGGACAGGCAGAGCCCATTGTAAGTTTACAGTTAACACAGCACAGGTTAAATGGTCGAAGCAAATCTATGAGCTCTGTCTCAGTCTTTTTGTCCTGTAGAACATCAAAGCTGGAATTGACAGCCCCTCCAATGACAATATTGTATTTCTCCAATTTTAGTATACAGAAGTACATTAAGAGATCCTCAGGTTTCTCAAAGAAGACATGTGGGTCACCACTAGGTGTCCTGTACACTACTACTACCATGAGCTTAATACTCTCAACTACTAAACCAGATATTTCAAAATGCAGTTCAACACAAAGGGTCTTGAGATCTGTCCTACCACAGTTTGGTGCAAGAGGTGTTTTTACATATATTGCTACTCCTCCATGTAAGTGATTTTCTCTTCTGTAGTTTCATATCAGCGCACACTCCGCTGCAGAGTGAAAATCTCATTCTAATGTGTAATCGTCTGACATTTTGTATCCAAGATCATCCTCTTTACATCAATGTTCACTTAAGCACAAAATACTCATCATGTTTTCATTTGAAAATTCATTAACTGCTAAGTTTTTATCTGCCTTATCCTGAATGTTGAGGAAGCCTGTTTTAAACTCTACTTTTGACATTGCATTATTTGCATCTTTACTTAGTTGATGCAACCTAATACTATTATTTAAAAAATGACCAGGTTGTGTCCTTGTACTACTGGAACATCTACCCTGGTTTATGCCTAAAAGTTTTTTGTCATTTCATTTGAGACATAATACAAACAGGGCACTAGTCTTCCTTCCTTCCCAAGCTTATCCAATATCACTCTGAGAACTGTATCGCTTAAAACACATTGTGGGGCGGCGGATAAGTTTGTAGAAAATAAACTAAAATCTGATTGCTGGATAAATGCTTGCATGTTGAATCAGTTTCTGGCTTTTAGAATGTTGTTAATGCTGTCTTTCGCCGTTCTCAACACTGGCTCTCTATTTACTTTTTTGGCACCCAGAAAGTGAATTAATAAAACATGGAACCAGTAATTAGAGATCCTAGTGCCCACTTTATCTGAGAATGTTATTATAGCTGCAGCTTATAGCTCTGAGGAATTAGGAGATTGTCCGGGATTTCTAATCAAAAACGGTTTTCCAAAATAGTTGAGTATATTCTGAAATTCACTGATAAAAAACACAAGTATCCCTACAACCTAACTAACAGAGCAGTTCAGAGTCTAATGCGCTGATGCAACTATAAATGTCCGAATTAAATGTTAAAAAGAATGCTCGCCATAATTTGATGAAAATACTTCATCAAACGCCACGCTAAATATTTGGTAGAATGTCTGTCCCGCGACGGCACGTGAAAATACGACAATACGCAAACTGAAGCTAGTTAATGAAAATCCTCCCAGAATTAGCACTTCACTTGGAATGTTTTCATGGTTCCGCGTATCTCTAGTAACTTAATACGGCACCCGAGGCTGTTTGTAGCAGTGACACTGATGCGACGTGGCTCCCGACACAGATGGCGTGTCATTCAGCGTCTGGAGAGAACTGGGGCCTTTTTTCCTCGCGCAGCGTTCTTATATATAAAGCCGCGGTGCGGACGGCTAAGGGAACGCCTGATCTTTTCGGCTCTCCCGACTAGCCGCTGGGCTAGTAACGCACCACTTCAAGTTATATAATAATTTATAGCTTCTTTTGCTGATGGCCGATGAAGCTCTTAATTTAAACGTGCATTCAGCACGCAGGTAAGTATTGATAATAAAATTTTAACGTGGCTAAGTTAAATATTTTGGGCGAGAGAATTAATTAAATTACACTGCACGCAGTAGATGAGCTCTGAACTGGCCCTTTTGAGATCCGCTATCGCTATAATTTTATAGGTATTAAAAAGAAACTTTACACATCTTCATAGTCATAGCGGACCTCCAACCTATTTAAATCTAAACATCCTAGCCTTATTTATTAGCCTACTTAATCTATCTTGCTTCCTTCAGTTTTGAGATGAAAACCAGAAAATCATGAATTTCCACTAAAATCTTAATTTGTGAAATCCAAAGTACTGTTTTTATTGAATCATTATGAAAGATGAATCTAAATATAAATTTTGAAGTCTCTAGCTCTTTTCTGTTGCGCCAATGATTTTTCCAGAAAAACGTCCAAATTTCGAAAATGGCTGAAGTTATCGAACTGATTTTTAACACACATTAATTTAGTATTATTCCTGACATGCTAGAAAAGTCTTAGGTTCTTTGCTTGATTTTTACAGTATTGCGCAACATTTATGACGTCAGAGCTAGTTACAGCAGACTGGCTGGCACACAATGGAAACTGATGTGAATTTACTACAGCGTGAGTAGGCTGCTTCCCTACAACATTTACCGAGTTTGTTGAAGTGCTGTCCATACTTGGTGTGCCAATGTCGACTACAACTACTGGTGTTAATTATGGTAACATTTTTAAAGTGCTTACAGATAGCTTTGTACTCATTGTTGGTCTGTTCCACTTCCTTATGCACACATGATCACTGAAGCAAAACACGTCAATGAGGCACATTTAATGATATCCGCATTGGAGTGGGTTAACACTTCGAGAGTCTTCCTCTCCTTTCTCTCACTTCTGCTGACATTGTTTGCTCCAGCTATTAACACTACAAAGTCTTTGTCTGTCTGGGCTGGGCTGTCTTTCCTGTTTGACATTGAAATCTCTTGTAAACCATCCCTTGGTGTAACGATTCCTTCTATTTCAAATTTGTTAGTCACGGAAGGCTTACTTTCCATTATCATAGCTGATAATTCTTGTGCATAACTGTCTGCATAAATGTTGATTTTACATTCCTTCTTAACATATTAGTTTTTTAGTTACTATGTTCTGAGTATCTTGCACCATCTTATCAGATGAGCATGCTGATAGAATTTCTATATCATCTGTGTTTTGAAGTGAATCATATTTGTTATTAACTGGTAGAAGAGAGTCCTGCCCATATTTATTGTTAACAGGTTTGCAAAAACTCCCCTTCAATTTTTCAGTTACCCATATTTGCCTGACCTGTTATTGTGAGCTATTATAGTCCTAACATCACTTTCTGGCAGTCCTTCTGCAGGTTTAGACATATTAACATGTACCTGCTGATCACTCTCTTGTGTTGTGAAACTCTTAACTTTATACTGTTTATGGTAGCATGATTACATGTATCTTCATTTTTATTGAACTTGTTTGTATGTTCCCATGCAAATAGTATTGTAAAAATTTAAAATTTTAAGTTTCTTGAATAGTGATGAACAGCTATCAGTTCTTCTAGCATTAGCCATTATTCTGACAGTTACTTTTTGCAGTTTGAAATTTTTTTAGCATGATTCAACTGGCTCCATATTTCTATCCCACAGGTCATGATAGCATTAAATAATGAGAAATACATTATTTATAAGCAGCATCTGTGACTAGTGGTTTAATTTGCTAGTCATTTGATGTTTCTGAGAACAAATACAGCTCAACTTAGTTTGCTTGTTAGGGCAGCAATGTGAGCTTCCCATTGCAACAGTTGTCTATAGTGAATCCTGATAACTTTGTGTTTTGATCTAAGCTCATATCCAGTTTTTGTAATTGTGGTAGTTCCTTTACTCTCCATCTGTTGACATTCCTAAACAATATTGTTTTTATTTCACTGTCCACGTAATAGTGTCTTTAAATAGTAAAATGTCACCAATAGGAATTTTCTGTGACTTGTGGAAAGCATTTGACTGTGTGAACCATGATATTATGTCACAGAAATTACAATTCTAAGGTATAAATGGAATAGCATATGAGTGGTTTAAGTCATACCTACAGAACAGGAAACAAAAAGTTTCCTTATATGGGTCAAGTGATTTAAATAAGTCCGCCACTTCAACTAACTGGGGTGAAATTGCATTAGGTGTTCCACAGGGTTCAATCATGGGTCCCCTTCTGTACTTGATATATCCTATCCTATCTTAAACAGGAAGTTCAACTGACACTGTTTACTGATGATACAAGCATCATTATTAATCCTGTAACAGAAAGTCCAATTGAAAATAATACAAATAAGGTCTTTGGAAAAGTCATTTTTTCTGCAAATGGACTTGCTCTAAACTTTGAAACAATGCAGTACATCCAATTTTCTGCTGCAAAAAGTACAGTTCCTTCAATAAATATAACATATCAACAGAAGTCAGTGGACATGGTAGAGTATACTAAGTTTTTGGGTGTACATATAGATGAGAATCTTAATTGGAAAATTCATATTTTGTATCTTCTAAAGCAACTAGGCTCAGCAACTTTTGAAATCAGAATAACTGCCAGTTTTGAGGATACAGAAATTAGTAAGCTAACATACTTTGCATATGTTCACTCTCTCATGTCATAGGGAATAATATTTTGGGATAACTCAACATTTAGACAAAAAGTATTCACTGCTCAAAAGAAAGTGGTTAGAATAATGTGTGTGATTCATAGTCACACATTTGCAGGCATCTTTTTAAAAGATTGGGAACTCTTAAAACAGCTTCACAGTACATTTACTCACTAATTAAATTTGTTCTCAACAACATGGACCAGATTAAAAACAACAGTGACATTCATGATTACAATACCAGAAAAAAGAAAGACTTACACTATCCTTTACTCAACCTATCTTTGGCTCAGAAAGGGGTAAAATATGCAGCTATAAAAATTTTCGACAAATTACCACATGAAATAAAATGTCTGACAGACAGCAGTAATAGCTCAAAAATAAACTGAAATCATATCACATTGACAACTCCTTCTATACCATAGATGAATTCTTGAATAGGAATAAATAAATCTATTAATAAATATATGCATTTTGTGCCATTTAAGGGAATGTGGCAAATAATAGAAATATTAATCTTTAACTCTGTATTGTAATATATATATTAAAAAATCTTGTTGCATATGTGCATTTCTTGTGCATTTGACATGTTACACATCATGATGGCTACCGTACAATGCGAATGATCAATGGAACACACAACCAACTAACTAACTTTTCTTTTTATTTAGAATTAGCATATTGGTTCCTAGCCAGACCTCAGAATCTGGGAGGATGGAGGCTCATGCTCTTTCTGGCCAATCTGATTTAGGTTTACTGTGATTTGCCTAAATAATTTCATGCAAATGCCGAGATGGTTCCTCCATGATGTGTATGTCTATATGTTTTCTTTGTGTTAAGCTGGCAAATGTTATGTCATTGTAAGATGATCTTCCACTGAATGAATTACTAATGCTATAAGAAATTGCTAAATGCTTGGATGACATTTGTACAGTTGGTCCTGTAGAAATGTTTTTCTGACCATGAGCTATTACTACACCATTTATTCTATATCACACTCTAAAACAACATACATAATGCTATCTGTGAAGAACAACTGGTGATGAGGATAAGAGATTAGGAAGGAGACTGTGTGAACTTTTTATTTATTTATTCTTTGCCCATAGACTCTAGCTGACTAATTTTCAGCTAAGAGTATGGGGAGTCACACAATTTTATGTACACAATACATGTACAGTAAAAAAAAAAAAAGAAAACAAGATTACGTTTTACAGAGACATATGAGACTATTATGTGAGGCAATACTGGCCCTACAACTTATCTTAGAAGAAAGATTAAGGAAAGGCAAACCTACATTTCTAGCATTTGTAGACCTAGAGAAAGCTTTTGACAATGTTGATTGGAATACTCTGTACCAAATTCTGATGGTGGCAGGGCTAAAATACAGGGAGCGAAAGGCTATTTACAATTGGTACAGAAACCAGATGGCAGTTGAAGGGTATGAAAGGGAAGCAGTGGTTGGGAAGGGAGTGAGACAGGGTTGTAGCCTATCCCCGATGCTATTCAAACTGTATATTGAGCAAGCAATAAAGGAAACAAAAGAAAAGTTTGGAGTAGGTATTAAAATCCATGGAGAAGAAATAAAAACTCTGAGGTTCTTCGATGACATTGTAATTCTGTCAGAGACAACAAAGGACTTGGAAGAGCAGTTGAACAGAATGGATAGTGTCTTGAAGGGAGGATATAAGATGAACATCTACAAAAGCAAAACGATAATAATGGAATGTAGTCGAATTAAGTTGGGTGATGTTGAGTGTATTAGATTAGGAAATGAGATACTTAAAGTAGTAAAGGAGTTTTGCTATTTGGGGAGCAAAACAACTGATGATGGTCAAAGTAGAGAGGATATAAAATGTAGACTGGCAATGGGAAGGAAAGCGTTTCTGAAGAAGAGAAATTTGTTAACATCGAGTATAGATTTAAGTGTCAGGAATTCGTTTCTGAAAGTATTTGTATGGAGTGTAGCCATGTGTGGAAGTGAAACATAGACAATGAATAGTTTGGACAAGAAGAGAATAGAAGCTTTCGAAATGTGGTGCTACAGAAGAATGCTAAAGATTAGATGGGTAGATCACATAACTAATGAGGAGGCATTGAATAGAACTGGGGAGAGGAGGAGCTTGTGGCACAACTTGACTAGAAGAAGGGATCGGTTGGTAGGACATGTTCTGAGGCATCAAGGGATCACAAATTTAGCATTGGAGGGCAGTGTGGAGGGTAAAAATCGTAGAGGGAGACCAAGAGATGAATATACTAAGCAGATTCAGCAGGATGTAGGCTGCAGTAGGTACTGGGAGATGAAGAAGCTTGCACAGGATAGAGTAGCATGGAGAGCTGCATCAAACCAGTCTCAGGACTGAAGACCACAACAACAACATGTATTTTCTATCATGGTACAACATAACAGCTGATAATTAATATAATATTTAATAATCATTCATGCTTTATATACCTTCTCTAGCAGATATAATTTAAAATGATTTTTAAATAAATCTAATTCCTTTGCTTTCTTAATAGATTTTGGTTGCTTGCTAAAAAACCTTTTGCCTACACTCATCATCTATTTGAAATTTTGTTGTCTTATGCAATAACTGTCCTTTTCTCTTGTTGTGTAGTCATGTACATCTTTATTTTGGAGGTTTATCACTTACTTTCATTGCCATAATATTCACATGTTTATAGAGCGTGTACACCATCATAATATTATGGTGTAAAATAGCTTATCTACAAGTTTACCTGTGTAGTATTTTGGCTATACATCTCTCTGCTCTGTCCTAAATTTTAAATACTCTTTTTAAGCAGCTGACTTGTACAGTTCATCATACATTGAAGAGCCAAAGAAAATAGTACACTTG
The DNA here is from genome assembly GCF_021461395.2 of Schistocerca americana. NCBI lineage: Eukaryota > Metazoa > Arthropoda > Insecta > Orthoptera > Acrididae > Schistocerca > Schistocerca americana. The sequence goes on from NC_060127.1 coordinate 47,051,541, forward strand.
CCTAATATCACATAGGGCCCCCACGAGCACACAGAAATGCCACAGCACGATGTGGCTTGGACTCGACTAATGTCTGAAGTAGTGCTGGAGGGAATTGACACTATGAATTCTGCAGAGCTGTCCATAAACCCATAAGAGTATGAGGGGTTGGAGATCTCTGCTGAACAGCACGTTCCAAACCATCCCAGATATGCTCAATAATGTTTTTGTCTGGGGAGTCTGGTGGCCAGCAGAAGTGTTTAAACTGAGAAGAGTGTTTCTGGAGCCACACTGTAGTAATTCTGGATGTGTGGGGCATTACATTGTCCTGTTGGAATTTGCCAGGTTCATGAGAATGGACAATGGACATGAATGGATGCAGGTGATTAGACAGGATGCATGATGTCGTCTCCATACCAGTACATGTCCATCCCCTTGATACACTTTGAAATGAGACACATCCGACCAGGCAACATGTTTCCAGTCATCAACAGTCCAATGTCAGTGTTGACAGGCCTAGGTGAGGTGTAACGTTTTGTGTCATGCAGTCATCAAGAGTACATGAGTGGGCCTTTGGCTCTGAAAGACCATGTCGATGATTTTTCATTGAATGGTTGACACGATGACATTTGCTGATTGCCCAGCACTGAAATGTGTAGCAAACCGTGGAAGCATTGCACTTCTGTCATGTTGAATGATTCTCTTTTGTCATCATTGGTCCCATTTTTGCAGGATCTTTTACCTGCCACAGTGATGTCAGAGATTTGATGTTTCACTGGATTCCTGATATTCATGGAACACTCAAGAAACGGTTGTATGGGAAAATCCCCACTTCATCACTACCTCAGAGATGCTGTGACCCATCACTCATGTGCCGACTATAACGCCACATTCAAACATACTAAAATCTTGATTACCTGCTGTTGTAGCAGCAGTAACCAATCTAACAACTGTGACAAACTTGTTGTCTTATATAGGTGTTGCCAACTGCAGTGCCATATTCTGCCTGTTTACATATCTCTGTATTTGAATACGCATGCCTACACCACTTTCTTTGGTGCTTTAGTGTATATGAATTAAGTAGTACAGATGTGTGTACACAAATCCATAGTACTTTGGCCACCCACAACCTTGCATTTTGTGCATGAGGGAAATCTGTGTGTATATCTTTCCACACAGTACATCTACACTGATCAGCCAGAACATTATAACCACCTACCTAATAGCCGGAATGTCAACCTTTGGCACAGATAACAGTAGTTACATGTCATGGCATGGAAGCAGTGAGGCTTTGGATGGTTGCTGGAGGGGGTTGGCATGACATCTGCACACACAAGTCACCTAATTCCCATAAATTCTAAGGAGGGGGGTGGGGATGAGGGAGGGGGCGATGAGCTCTGATGCCATGTTCAATCGCGTCCCAGATGCGTCTGATCGGGTTCAGATCTGGCAAGTTTGGGGGGGGGAGGGGTGGGAGGGTCAGCATATCAACCTTGGTGCATGCCACTGTGTTCATAGAACTACTCTCTCACACTCCTGGTCTTGTAACATAATGCACTGCCTTGTTGAAAAATGCCACTGTCGTCTGGAAACATCATTGTCATGAAGGGATATATGTGGTCTGTAACCAGTGTGTGATACTCCTTGGCCATCATGTCTTGCATGAGCTTCACTGGACCCATGGATGCCCATGTGGTTGTTACCCAAAGGATGATGGAGCTACCGCCAGCTCATTTCTGCCTCACAGTAGTACAGGTGTCGAGGTGCTGTCCCCTGGAAGAAGGATTTGTACCCTTCCATCGGCGTGATGAATAAGATATTGGGATTCATTAGACTGTAAAATGTTTTGCCACTGCACCAATATCCAGAGCCGAAGATCACATGTCCATTGCAGCTGTAGTTGCCAATGTCATGGTGCTAACATTGGCACATGCATGCGTTGTCAGCTGTGGAGGCCTATCATTAGGTGTCTTCTGTGCACTGTGTGTTCAGAAACACTTGTACTATGACAAGCATTAAAGTTTGATCTTAGTTCCGCCACAGTTCACCACCTGTCCTGTTTTACTGATGTGCCCAGCCTATGATGTATGATATCTGTAATGAGGGTGTCCACCCAGTCCCATGATGTTTGGACGTGGTTTCCCATTGGTTTTCCACATGTTGAAGACACTCACTACACCACTCCTTGAACACCTGGTGAGTTGTGGTGTTTCCAAAATGCTCATGTTGAGCCTCCAGGCATCAAAGTGTGGCCTTGGTCAAATTCAGACAGATTGTGCGTCTTCCCCATTCTACAATCGGACAACATGCTTACTGATACTACACGCACCATGCTTGTGTCTGACTAGCAGTCATTCCTCGCCAAGTGATGTTACTATCACCTGGGTGGGTTTATACAGATAGCAGGACAGTGGTCACAATGTTCTGGCTGATCAGCATATGTGCTCACGCATGTCAAATACTTGTTTATAATAGGTCTTAGAAAAATAGGGCTGCCTACTTCTTTAACTGCCTCACTATTTAATTTAATATTTACGCTCTACATTTCGCCCTGTTCTGTTTGGAACACCATGTACATTTGTTGTGGCTTAATTTAGAAAAATATAGTTTTGTACTGGCTATATATTTGCAGCCTCAGTATTTAAGAGCGAATATTTTTCAAGCTGCCCCTTTGTATCAGCAGCACATATAATTGCAGTGTCATTGGCATACATTGTAAGTTTCAGTTTTATATATTTGGGGAAATCATATATGTAGAGAATAAACAGTATTGGCCCATACGTGGAACTGTGTGACACCCCCGTGACAATTTGTAATTCAGATCTGTGATTAATTATATTTTTTCAGTAGCATGTCTGATTTCTGTGCACTCTTTCTGTGATTTGACTTTGTCACAGCACTTCCCTTGAGTCCAATACTGACAGAGTTTCTCAATTAACCTGGAATGATTTATGCTTTAGTTGGGAACATGAGGATCCTAAAACTATTCTGTTGCCTGTCAGCTGAACTCAAAATATGTTCAATGAAATCTGTTCAAGCCATTATTTTGATTTCCTTTCTCTGAAACCAAGTTGTGGTCAGTGTAGTATTTTAGATTTATTTATAAAACTTGCACTTCTGTCCTACTTTACCATTTCATATAATTTAGCAAAAGTGGATATCACTGATACTGACTTGTAGTTTCCTAATTAACCTTTGTTTCCTTTCTTAAATGCTGACTTGACTTTACTCATTTTTATTGAAGCTGGAAATATATGTTCCACTGTCACAGCATTCAGCACATGTATCGAGAATTTTAGAATAGTTTCCCTACATTTCTTTATGAGCTATGATGTAACACCTTCTGAGCTAGATGTATGTTTGCCAGTGTCTTTATTAGGTTTGAAACTTCTGAATCAGTTGCTGGTATGAATGCAATGCCAAGCATCTCATGGTGGTTTGCAGAGTATAAATGTAGATGTATGGCTTATACTGGAATTTTTGGCTTTGTACTTTCTGCATGTGTTTTATTTTGGTTTATGAAATGATCTGCTACAGTCATATTGTATCTGTTAAAAATGTTTGCTATTTATACAGGATCTACATCACTTTTGCCATCTTTCATTGTGGAGATGTCCTCTGTCAATTTTTTTTACCTGTCTCTTCATTTATGAAAGACCATAAGTCTGGTGAGTAATTTCCTCCTTTATTTACAGCTGTACAGATGCATAATTCCTTTGTTTGGTGAGTAACTTCCTCCTTTTTTTACTGATGCATAACTCCTTTGTTTCCCTGATAAAAATTCAGTACCTATTCTTTTTTATTGTTTTCTAGCCTCGTGGTGACAGGACATGTATGATTAACATAATTATTAATTAAGGTTATAAGCTGATCCCATTTAGTATTTGCATTATTGTCTGCATACGCTGCTTCCCATTTTCTGCCATTAACATCCTTTTTACTTGAATTAAGTTTTGTGAGTTTATCTGCCTTTTTTTTGCTCCTATATCTTTTGTTCACTTCCAGCAGTCTTTATGTTAATGTCTATCACGATGGAAAACTGTCTGCTTGTGTGGAGTATATTACCTGGGTGTCACTGCATGCAGCAGTATTTGTTATTATGTGATCAACAGTAGTTTCACTATGCTTAGTTACCCTAGAGGGTCTATATATTTTTATTTTTATGTCAAAAGTATGCCGTAAGTCCTGTAGTGTCTTAGGGTTTTCTGTATTTTCCCTGGTATCTGTGTACAGATCCCTAATTAATTTAATAAGCATATTCTTTTGAACACTCTTGAATTATATCTTCTAGCTGTTCAAAGAATATTTTTACTTCATCATATGGTAAACATTTCAGATCTAATACACAGCACAAGTTCCCTGCAATTTTTATTTCCACTGCAGTAGTCTAAGCTCATTTCCATAATGCACTTTGTGATATTTTGGATGGCTTTAGTTGACTTGTAGTGAGATAAGATGGCAGCTCTGCCACCTTTCTGAAATGTTCTGCAAAAACTGTTTACATTTGCATAATGTTTCAAGCTGTGGATCTCCATCTGGTTTTCTCCAAGATCGTGTTCTGTGACTACTATGATATTCGGCTTATGTTCCTACAAAATTACCTGTAATTCATGTGCATTATCATTTATGTATTGTACATTGTGGAGAAGTATTCTGTTTTCTTTAATTTTCATGATTCCTCTTCCAGTGATGCACTAAGCATTTAACTAGCTCCCCATGCTTTAGTTACACTGCATTACTTTTCACAGGTTACACCACTAAAACTGGAACATTTGGCAATACCAGTAGTTTTACACTAGCAACTGAATTGAGTACTTTCACTTACGTATTTTTCTGGCACCTTCCTCTGCTGACACAATGTTGTAAAAAAAAACCTCACTTAACATGGCAAGGCCTCCTAGGAGTCAGGCACCTAGCTTGACTGTACGTTGCTGCTGTTGCTGCCGCTGCTGGTGCTGTAGGTCTCTCAGATATTGGGCCCATCTGTTGTGTGGTTGCTGTTGCTGATGGCTCCAGTGTTCTGCATCTCAGTGGCTACCCTTCTTTAGTTGCTACCGTAGTTGATGATCCATCTGTGTTTGCTTTTGGTACCTGTGAATAGCCTGTTTGCTCTTCAATGCAGGAAGGGGTACAGGTGACAAAGTGTTGTAGCCCAGATTTTTGCATTTGAGGACTTTTTTGTGGTTCAAAGTAGAGTCTTTCTAATCTCCCCCTCCCTCAAACTTTGTTGTTCTTGTCACTACTATTTTCGATGGTATGGTCTTTTTTTTTTTTTTCAAAAATATGAGAGGAGTAAGATTTACAATAAACTTTTTACTTATCTTCTTTTCTTGTAGCCGGCTCCAGTTCTTCTTGTCTAAGGGCTGACCTGTGAAGCTGGAATTTTCATATTTTAGGATGTCATGGTCCCAGTTGACATAATTAACTCTGAAGTAATGCACTGCATCTTCAGACCATCCGACCGCCGTATCATCCTCAGATGAGGATGCGGATAGGAGGGGCGTGTTGTCAGCACACCGATCTCCCAGTCGTTATGATGGTTTTCTTTGACCGGAGCCGCTACTATTCGGTCGAGTAGCTCCTCAATTGGCATCACGAGGCTGACTGCACCCCGAAAAATGGCAACAGCTCATGGTGGCCCGGATGGTCACCCATCCAAGTGCCGGCCACGCCCGACAGCGCTTAACTTCGGCAATCTGACGGGAACCGGTATACCCAATGGGGCAAGGCCGTTGCCTAACATGAAGTAAGCCTGCGCAATTTTTTTTTTTTTTTTTCATGATAATTTATACTCTCCCATTTTTCTATATTGCACTATCTTTTGAATTTTCACATCAACAAAGCCGAAATTACATTGTTCTTCCCAAATAAAATAACATGTCCGGTCACAACAAAGGCATGCCCACTACCACTTCACTCTATGGTAATAACAATATTCCAAAGGGTTTACAAATTTTCTTGACAAATGAATTTATTGTAATTTATATTATTATTTTATAAATGAATCCAGAAATAAACATAATAAATAGCACCAAATCGTGTAATAAGTAGCAGAAATTTTAAGTGTGCCAAATATTTCATAGTTTCAATTGTTTCTAAAAAAAAAAAATTTCAGTTTTACATCCAGAGGTAATACATATTGATTGTAACAACAAAAATAAAGTAATTTCTTGTTATAGATATTAGCTTGAAATATAACACATTGTATACAAAATCATATGAAATTTTTCAGAAAAACAGCGGAGATAATATTAACTTGTTAAAAACTCGAAAATTAGTTCCGGTATTGACTACTTCTGTTGAGGAAAAGTAATGCTAGAGGAGGGTGTTCCTTTACACCTTAATATCTCTACACTGGGGCACACAATGATCACTGCTTATTAAATATGCAGTTTTTTTTCCTTAAAATGGGTTTTCCCTTTCCATTTAAATGCATGCCAAGTATTGTATGATTGCGAAGAAGTATGCGCTGGAGCAGTCCTCGAAAATTTTTCTGTGTGGTGCAAACATCTGAAGCAAGCAGGAAACCATGCCACAGAGACGATTCAAGATTCCTACAGCAAAATGATCGATTTTGAAAGGGGTCAAATTATGTTCTTCCACCAAGTGGTGGGATGGTCCTTTCTGAGAATTCAGTTGCTTCAGTCCTGGGTGGCGCTGAGTTAAGAGGGGAATGTTCCTCTGTGGCCAGATGGTGGGTCTTTGGGATGTGGTGGGTGACTGGAAAGATAAGGGATGGGCGGTTTGTTTTTGTACAGGGTTGGGAGGATAATTATGGTCCGTAAAGGTCTCAGTGGGACCCTTGGTGTATTTTGAGAGGGACCACTTGTCACTGCAGATGCAATGGTCATAGATGGCCAGCCTGTATGGAAGGGACTTCTTCATATGCAATGGGTGGCAGCTTTTGAAGTGAAGGTATTGCTGGTGCTTAGTAGGTTTGATATGGATAGAGGTCCTGATGTAGCCCTCTTTGAGGTGAAGGTCAGCATCTAGGAAGGTGGCTTGTTGGGTTGAGTAGGACCACATGAAGTGAATGGGGGAGAAGCTGTTAAGGTCTGGAGGAATGTGGATAGGGTGTCCTCACCCTCAATCCAGATTGTAAAGATGTCAAAACTTCCTGACAGATTAAAACTGTGTGCTGGACCGAGACTTGAACTCAGGACCTTTGCCTTCCGCGGGCAAATGCTCTACCAACTGAGCTACCAAGTACGAGTCATGCCCCATACTTACTTCTGCCAATACCTCATCTCCTACCTTCCAAACCGTACAGAAGCTCTCCTGCGAACCTTGCAGAACTAGCACTCCTGAAAGAAGGGGTATTGCGGAGACATGGCTTAGCCACAGCCTGGGGGATGTTTCCAGAATGAGATTTTCCCTCTGCAGTGGAGTGAGTGCTGATATGAAACTTCCTGGCAGATTAAAACTGTGTGCCGGACTGAGACTCTGCTGCAGAGTGAAAATCTCATTCTGGAACCATCCCCCAGGCTGTGGCTAAGCCATGTCTCCAAAATATCCTTTCTTTCAGGAGTGGTAGTTCTGCAAGGTTCACAGGAGAGCTTCTGTAAAGTTTGGAAGGTAGGAGATGAGGTACTGGCAGTAGTAAAGCTGTGAGTACAGGGCATGAGTCATGCTTGGATAGCTCAGTTGGAAGAGCACTTGCCTGTGAAAGACAAAGGTCCCGAGTTCGAGTCTCGGTTGGCACACAGTTTTAATCTGGCAGGAAGTTTCATATCAGCGCACACTCTGCTGCAGAGTGAAAATCTCATTCTGTAATGATGTCATCAATGAATCTGAACCAGGCGAGGGATTTAGGATTCTGGGGAATTAGGAAGGATTTCTCTTCATTGCCCATGAATAGGCTGGTATAGGATGGTGCCATGCGAGTGGCCATAGCTGTACCCTGGATTTTTTTATACGTAATGCCTTCAAAGGAGAAGTAATTATGGGTGAAGATGTAGTTGGTCATGGTAACTAGGAAGAAGATTGTTGGTTCAGAATCTGTTGGGCATCAGGAAAGGTAGTGTTCAATAGTGGTAAGGCCATGGGCATTATGGGTATTAGTGTACAGGGAGGTGGCATCAATAGTGATGAGCAGGGCACCGTGTGGTAAAGGAAGAGGAACCATAGAGAAATGGTGGAGGAAATGGTTGGTGTCTTTTATATAGGAGGGTAGGTTCTGGGTAATAGGCTAAAGCTGTTGGTATATGAGAGCAGAGAGCAGCTTGAGAGATCACCTCTAAAAGTTCTACATCTACATCTACATGGACACCCTGGAAATCACATTTTAAGTGCCTGGCACAGGGTTCATCAAACCATCTTCACAATTCTCTGTTATTCCAATCTCATATAGCATGCATAAAGAACAAACACCTATATCTTTCTGTACGAGCTCTGATTTCCCTTATTTTATTGTGGTGATCTTTTCTCCCTGTGTATATCAGTGTCAGCAAAATATTTTAACATTCAGAGGAGAAAGTTGGTGATAGGAATGTCGTGAGAAGATTCCGTTGCAACAAAAAATGCCTTTGTTTTAATGATGTCCAGCCCAAATCCTGTATCATTTCGGTGATACTCTCTCCCAAAGTTCACAATAATACAAAACATGCTGCCCCTCTTTGAACTTTTTCAATGTACTCCATCAATCCTAGCTGGTAAGGATCCCACACAGTGCAGCAGTATTCTAAAAGAGGATGGACAAGTGAAGTGTAGGCAGTCTCCTTAGTAGATCTGTTACATTTTCTAAGTGTCCTGCCAATAAAACACAGTCTTTGGTTAGCCTTGTCCCCAACATTTTGTATATGTTCATTCCAATTCAAGTTGTTCGTAATTGTAATTCCTTCGTATTTAGTTGAATTTATGTCCTTTAAATTTGACTGATTTATTGTGCTACTAACATTTAATGGATTTATTTTAGCACTCATGTGGATGACCCCACTTTTCGTTATTTAGGGTCAACTGCCTATTTCTGCACCACTCAGATGTCTTTTCTATTTCGTTTTGCAATTTGTTTTGATCTTCTGATGACTTTATTAGTTGATAGACGACAGTGTCATCTGCAAACAAACTAAGATGGCTGCTCAGATTGTCTCCCAAATCTTTTATATAGATAAGAAACACTACCTTGGGGAACGCCAGAAATCACTTGTGTTTTACTCAATGACTTTCTGTCAGTTACTACTAACTGTGAACTCTCTGACAGGAAATCACAAACCCAGTCACATAACTGAGACAATAATTCATAAACACGCAATTTTACTACAAGCTGCTTGTGTGGTACAGTGTCAAAAGCTTTCTAGAAATCTAGAAATACAGAATCAATCTGAAATCCCATGTCAATAGCATTCAACACTTCATGCGAATAAAGAGCTAGTTGTGTTTCACAAGAACGATGTTTTCTAAATCCATTTTGACTCTGTCAATAGACCATTTTCCTTGAGGTGATTCATAATGTTCGAACACAATATATGTTCCAGAATTATGCTGCATATTGACATTAATGATATGGGCCCTTAATTTAGTGGATTACTTCTACTATCTTTCTTGGATATTGGTGTGACCCGTGCAACTTTCCAGTCTTTGGGTACAGATCTTTTGTAAAGTGAACAATTGTATGTGATTGTTAAGTACAGAGCTAATGCATCAGCATACTCTGAAAGGAACATAATTGGTATACAGTGCGGACCAGAAGACTTGCTTTTATTAAATGATTTAAGTTGCTTCACTATTCTGAGGATATTTACTTCTATATTACTCATGTTGGCAGCTGCTCTTGATTCTGGAATATTTTTCAAACACTCAAAAAAAGTTGACACTCGGCGCCCTGGCTGCAGGGAGCAGCTGTAAATGGGAAATGCCTTTGCTGTCACTCCCATCAGCCACCGTGCCGAGTGCCAACTTTGTTTGCACATACAATACTTCGTCTTCTTTTTTAAAGACATTTCAGAAGGCTGTGTTTAGTAACTCTGCTTTGGCAGCACTGTCTTTGATAGTATCTTCATTGCTATCATGCAGAGAAGGCCTTGATTGTTTCTTGCCGCCAGCATACTTCACATATGACAAGAATCTCTTTGGATTTTCTGCCAGGTTTTGAGACAAAGTTTCGCTGTGGAAACTATTATAGGCATCTTGCATTGAAGTCTCTGCTAAATTTCGAGCCTCTGTAAAAGATTGCCAATCTTGGGGGTTCTGCATCTGTTTAAATTTGGCATGTTTGGCATTCTGCAACAGTATTCTGACCCGTTTTGTGTAGGCCTACCAAGGAGGATCAGCTCTGGCGTCTGTTAATTTGTTTGGCATAAATCTCTCAATTTCTGCCAATACTGGTACTATTTCTCTGAATTCAAGCCACATCTGGTCTACACTTATATTATTAATTTGGAAGGAGTGGAGATTGTGTCTCAGGAAGGCATAAACTGAATTTTTATCTGCGTTTTTGAATTGGTATATTTTTCTTTTATTTTTGGAGTATTTGGAGGATAAACCCTGTGTTCACTAATCATTGTATTTTGATGCTCATTGTTAACTCAGGATTATTTGTTGCTAAGAGGTCAAGATACGTTTTCAAAACCATGTACTATTCGTGTGGGTTCATGAACAAACTGCTCAAAATAATTTTCAGAGAATGCATTTAGCATAATTTCGGATGATGTTTTCTGCATACCCCCATAAATAAACATGTATTTCACCAACATATTGAGGGTAAATTAAAGTCACCACCAACTATAATCGTATGAGTCAGGTACGTGTTGGAAATCAAACTCAAGTTTTCTTTGGACCTATCAGCAACTGTCTCATTTGAATTGGGAGGTTAGTAAAAGGATCCAATTATTATTTTTTCCAGTTTTCAACAATGACCTCTGCCCATACTAACTCACAGGAACTATCTACTTCAATTTTGCAACGAGATACACTACTTCTAACAGCAACAAACAAGCCTCCACCAACCGTGTTTAGCCTTTCCTTTCAGAACACCTTTAACTTCTTCACAAAAATTTCGGCTGAGCTTATCTCTGGCTTTAGACAGCTTTCAGTGCCTATAATGATTTGAGAATCAGTGCTTTCTATTAGCGCTTGGAGCTCTGCTACTTTCCCAATATAGCTACGACAATTTACCACTGTGATACCTATGGTTTCTGTATCTACGTTCTTCCTGTGTTCGGCCTTCACCCTTTGTGACTGAAGCCCTTCTCGTGTTTTCATGAGACCCCCTAATCTAAAAAACTGTCCAGTCCATGCCACATAGCCCCTGCTACCCGTGTAGCCACTTCCTGCATATAATGGACACCTCACCTATACAGCAGAACCCAAAACCCAACCACCTTTGTTGTATGTAACATTACATTTCTGATCAACAATTAGTACCAAGAAAGTTTTGAGCTCATTGAGTGTTACATTTGCTGAATGTAACAAATACTAAAACCTAAATATGAAAATATATTTTAAAAATAACTCAACACGTTTGATGCACCTAACAGTTATGCCGGTTAAGGCATGATAACATCACTTCATATCAAAACTGAAACAGCAGTCTGTGATCCTCCACTGGAAGATATTTAATCTTCCAGAAAGATTTTGGTAGCTTCTTTTACAATGCAAAAAGAAGTCTTACATTAATTACTCTCAAAGGGTGAAACAGGAAGTAGTGAGCAGTACAGAAGTCTACTGCACAAATTGGAATATATAGGACTCGGTCTTGTTTACAAAACACAAAATAATGTTTTATACAGGAACAACACAGGACATCAAGATGCATTAATGATGTGATCTTGTGATATTTCACACAAATCGCTACCACATATACTTGTGTCAGTATATAAAAATTGAGAGTTCTAAGCCAAACTGAGACCTGATTCATATCTATTTAAAAATTTGAAAAAAATCACAATTTTTAACATAAATGCAGCCCAATACCACAAATATCAAACACAACATTACTCTCAATAACAAATGAAACTAGACATTTTTACCATACTCAGTTTTCAACAACTAGTAACAAACTTTTCTGGAACTCAGTTTCTTTAGCTGCAGTTCTCAGTAGTTTAAAAGATTTCTCAAAAATTTATTGAATGCCTTGTGTGACCTGGTCTGAAAGGCAAAGCATTGTCATCAAGAAATCTACACATGCTGCTTCTAACATTACACAGTGTTTTATTATTTTCCCCTATATTTTTGTTAATATGACTATACAGAAGATTTCATAGTAAAATACTGGATTTTTGCAGTTTTAATGGAGATTTGTGTTTGACTTTGAATATAGTATGCTCCAGCCACAATAAAATCAAAATTTATTATATCAAGCCCAGTTATCTAAGGCAAACTTCAATAATCTCTAAGATGTTTATATTACTGATTTAGTGCATAATTTCATAGTGTATTTCCATAAATTTAATTAACAAAACAGATGCACTTAACAGTGATTTTAGTCATGAGTAGTATAGTTTCCTCAACGATTTACAACAGTCTGCCAACACTCAAAAAACTTTCTGGTTCTGTTGCTGTAGAAATAATGTGGTTTTGGAGTGAAGAACTGACTGAGGCATGTATGGAGCACTTTTACACGTGTAAAGAAGTTCGTTGAAAGTTGTTTGATAGAGAATGGAAAAGGTGCAAATCTGGTGGCACAAGGTCAAGTTACTAAGGTGGGTTCAGAATGGCTTCCCAACCTAACGCATGTATAGTCTTTTTTGTCAGTCTAGCAGAATGTGGGCTAGCATTATTGTTGATTAGCATTGCTTCACGTAGTCTTCATGGTCATTGTTCTTGGACTGCATCTGCAAAACATATCAATTGCTGACGGTAATGTCAGCAGTGATGGTTATATCTCAGAAGCAATTTTTAATACACCAGCCCTCACTGTTCTACCAGATGTGTGACATTATTTTTGTGGATATGGGCTAATCTTCATACAGTGAGTTACTGCTTTGTTTGGGCACAACTGTTCCTTTCTCTTCCTTATGTTAGCATAAAGATACCATTTCTTGTCACCAGTAATGATACAGGATATGAATGTTCAGTGTTGTTCATGAGCCAACTGATGATGAGTAAGCAGAGATGCACATATGGGCACCCCCTAAATTTTGTGATTTTGGCTTAGTGTACACCTGATTTTTTAACCTTCCCCACAGGATGCAAATGTAGCACAATGGTGGAATGATCACAGTTAACTGTGTTTGCAAGCTCATGTACACTGACATGCATCATTGATGGTTAATGGATTTAAACTACTTTCATAATACCCTGTAGATGTTCCTAAATGTGGAGAGTCACACATATGAAAAAGATCCTCTTTAAAACAGGAAAACTGTTTTCTTGTCATTCTCTAATCAGTGGCATTGTTCTCATACATGACTCAAACGTTTCTGGCCACCTCTGCTATCACACATCTATTGAACTGAAACAGAAGAATATGTCTGAAATGTTCCCATTTCCCCACTTGGCACCCTTATTTTCTAGCACCTCCACAGCTCCACGCACTACCTCCAAATGACAGAAAGGCAATATGTAAACTCAAACAATGGAATCTTCAGGTAGGAATATCAAAAATTTAGAAAAACATAGATAGTTATTACCATAAAATGGGGTCAAACCTAACAATAGTAACTTGTACCTACAACTAACAAAACAAAACTGTCCACATGCCTTGATAAGTATGGATAAGTTTTGACTGTGTACAATTCACAGCAGTGGAAATGGGACACTCACTGGAAATGATGGCAGTGCAACAAGTAACAGACTTCTTCAACTGTGTTTGTTCACTTCTTGCTCTAACAATTTTACTTACAGACTTTTTGAATTTTCTGTGATTGCCGATAACTACCACATATTGTTTTATATACATACTATAACACTTACTTTTATTTGTTGTATCTGCCATGAACTTACAAATAAGAGCAGAGATGTATAGTTATGTAGTAGCTGCATGGCAGTGCTTGAGGATACGGGTTTCCACAGAAGTAATTAATGGTCATGTTCCTTTGTAACTACTTTTTCCACTGAATTGTATTTTGATATGTTGCAAGTGTCAACACGAATATAGTCGAGGTATGCTGAACATGATAAAACACTGCACTGCAGACTAGTATGTGACAGTTATTCACAGCCAGGATGTCTCAGCATATGCAAGCCAAGAGAGTTGGCATCCTGGCACTTATCCAGTACGATGTCACACGGATGATGATGATGATGAGTTGTATTTCCAGAGGCCTGACCACCTCTGTGGCTCTCCAGATGCAGCAGGTAATTGATGCCACTGGTGGTTGGGCCTTATACTAGCAACATCTCTGATGTGAAACTCTCACTTTGTACTAATTTGATACAAGTGTATATTTGTTAATTGAAAATATACATGATGTCATTGTATTTTACATTTTATCTATTGAATTCATGCTACCTAACAATACATGTAAATTTGAAAAAAGCTGAAACAAATCAGTTCAAACAGATATAAAAGTGGTGTCATATTATGCGACTATTGGAGAAAATGTTCCAGCATAACCAAAAGGGCCGACACGAAGATGAAGAATGGAAGAGCAGAGAAGGTTGTGAGACGAAATCATCCAACAACTTGCTACCGACTGGGACTACACCATGGCAGGAGCGGCCTCTTCAAGAAGAGCCTCGGCCACACAGTAGTAGACTGGCACTACCGGAACAGTTATTAGTGTTCCATACCCATTGCTTACATGGACAATGCATGTGACAATCCACTGTAAATACCAAGTTTGGTATTGTGAATTTTCTTTATTGCAATAAAACCATTCATGTGATTTGCTTGAATTGCCACAGAGGAGCATTCCCTTCATAACTCAGTAGCACCCAGGTCTGGAGCAACTGAATCACATTCTCCACCAGGGTTTTGACTACTCTTGTTGTGCCCTGAAATGAGTGGCATTCTGCCATACACAGTGGTATTATGATGTCCACCAAACCTACACAATATACTCATCTATCCCTACAAAATCCCTTCTCCCAACCCCTTACCTCATGGCTCATATTCCTGTAATAGACCCTGATGCAAGACCTGTCACATACATCCTCCCACCACCACCTACTCCAGTGTGGTCACAACCATTACCTATCCCATCAGCTACCTGTGAAAACAGTCACATGATTACAAGCTATGCTGCAAACATTGTGCTGCATTCGATGTGGATGTGACAACCAACAAGCTGTCTGTCCACATGAATGGCCACTAACAAACTGTGGCCAAGAAACAACTGGACCATCCTGCTGCTGAGCGTGCAACCAAGCACAATTCTTGATTTCAATGAGTGCTTCACAGCCTGTGCCATGTGGATACTTTCGCCCAACAACAGCTTTTCTGAATGTGCAAGTGGCAATTCTACCTGCAATATATCCTATGTTTCTGTAACCTTCCTGGCATCAGCTTTCATTAGTCACTGTCCTGACCCATCTAGTCCCTTCCCTGTTCCCATTCCAGCTCTACAGAGCCATCTATTCCACCAATGCACCCAATCTTTTTACTTCTCTCCTTTTTGCTACCTTCCCCTCTCTGCCCTGCTCTCCGGCTAACCTCCAGACTGCACCTAGCTCCCCTACCCTCTTTCCACCTCATCCCTGCACACTCCCCAGTGGAACTTCACCACCCCCACTACTTACTGTGCTATCCCTCCCCAATTCCATCCCAGCCTCCTCCTTAAACCCACCCAGTCGCCTCTATCATCATGCGCTGCTGTCGCTGCTCATAGTCTGGCTAAAGCTCCCAGAGACTGGTCATGTGTGTGTGTGTGTGTGTGTGTGTGTGTGTGTGTGTGTGTGTGTCCATCATCTATTTTTGACAAAGGCCTTGTTGGGTGAAACCTTATTGTCTGACAGTCTTTTTGTTGTGACTATCTGCAACTCAGCATCTCTGTTGTATGGTGAGTATCAACTACTTTTTCATAATGTTGTTGAATCTTTCAATACTGTATTAGTTTCCCTCTGATAGATTATGACAAGCATAAGTACAACAAAATTGGGTTGAGCCTTGAATTTCTATCGCTAAACATGATTTTATAGAATAGGTTAGCATGAAATCACTACTTTGGTTTGTTAACTACTATTTCATATAACGTTTGTAGTTACCTCTGTATATCATATAATGGCTGAAGATAAAAACATAGAAATCTGTGGACTGATGAGAATTCACATAATGATTTTGTGAATTATACAAGATCAGATACCAAATATAGAATCTTGGAATATTAAAATACTAGTTATTAACTCCCAATGCACTGCTCCCCTGCAAAACACACACACACACACACACACACACACACACACACACACACACACACACACAGAGAGAGAGAGAGAGAGAGAGAGAGAGAGAGAGGGAGAGGGAGAGAGAGAGAGAGAGAGAGAGAGAGAGAGAGAGAGAGGGAGAGGGAGGGAGAGAGAGAGAGAGAGAGAGAATACAAACATTTATGGAATGTGTATTTGTAGGACTGATCAGACTTCCAAAAATAAAGAAGTTTTGGAGCAATAAATCCAAAACATTAATTCTAACGAGATGCAAAAGGAATCAGCATGTAAACTCACAAGAACAAAAGTAGCTTTCAGTGATGGACTTGAGATAACAGAAGAATATTTCTACTGGTTGCAAGATTCAGGCACATTAGGCACAGAGCTGTTCAGAAACAGGCTAAATTCATTGACACAGATACAAACTGGTAACAGGCTACTGTAACATAGAATATGTCTTGAATTTGCCATTTATATACTGATATTTTACATGTACACTTAAATTATCAACTATAAAGTTAAACAGTGAAGCAATTATCAAAAACTGTACCCGTTACTGCAATTGGGAGGTAGAGATACACAAAACATGGCCTAAATTTGAGTAGAAAGGGGAAGGACAAATTAATTGAACACTTTGAAGAAAGTGTATGAGTGGGATGGGGGAGGGGCCACAAGCATACAAGGCAAAATTGCTGTGGTTACTGGAATCAGAAAGGCAAACTTTTTAGGTCAGAGTCAGGTTGTAGACACACAGTTTTGCTAGAAATTATAATAGAATAGGGCCATAGTGTATGTGACAGTTTCTAGAAAAGTAAAGTTATTTTGTTTCATCATAATATTAGGGGGCTGACAAACGGGACAGACGAGCGTCTTGTGAGTCTGGAAGATGTAGACAACTCTGAAGTGATAGATGTTACATGCCTCTCTGACCGCCACATAACCACAGGGTGGAAACATCAGAGCTCAGGCTGATTATGATGCACAATTAATGGAAGTAAACAATATAGATGCTAATGTGAAATGCAATTCAGTAGTAGATTTGTGTGTAAATTTGGGTTAATATTTCAACATAGCTCTCCTAAAATGTTACCAAGAAAGTTTTGTAAAAAAAATGTGACATTGTAATCATATAAAAAGTCAAAATTCCAAATCTTTCAGGACGATTTGTATTGAAATGAAACTGTAAGTAATAGGAAGCCAAATTTACAAATTCTGCATTCAAAAATACATTCATACATGAGCAGCCATTTCGGTTGACTGCTGCACACAAAAATTCATGATTTTAAGATGACGACACCCTGTTCAACAGCTTGAAACTGTGTTTATTCTTTTGTGTGGTTTGTTGTCAAGGAATCAACTGTAGTTCATATACAACAATACATTTCTGAAGTACACTAGAAGGATAAAAGATACTGTACCAATCCAGTATAAAAAGGAATGAAATGTCTGATCATAAATGTCTTCCAGCATTTACTCAACAACCAAAGTGTCTGAATGAGACTATTAAAATAAATTAAATATAATCTGTACAATAACTCCTATCTGTATATCAATTTATATCAGTTGTTTATTTATTTATTTACTTGTCCATATAAATCTCCTTTTAAGTACATATATTGTACGCAGGATATTGGACAGAAAACCTTTTTAGCTATTGGATTTTCAAATGTCAAACATAAATTTTATAAATTTTTATGACAAATTGGATCTATACAGTTAATAATTACAAATTTTTGAAATACTGTATATTTATAACTTATTTCTACAATTAAAGATACAAATTACATTTTTTCTTGCATAAGATACTGTGAGACTGAATAGTAGCAGTTTTTCAGAAGGTAGGATGTCACAGACTTTTTAAAGCTTTGTAGTTCAGTAAGAGATTTTATATGTCTTGGTAATCTGTTGTAAAGTTTTGTTCCTGCATGATATATGCCTTTTTGGCATAATGTGGTGTTACAATGATTGACATGTATGTCACTGTATGACCTGGTACTGTAATCATGGACACTTTTGTTTTGAGAAAAAAGGTTTTCTTTTCTCAGTATGCTTTTTTTGACATGCATGACTACTTCCAGTATGTAAATGCAGGGAAGGGGTAGGATCTTCAGCTCTTTAAAGAAAGGTTTGCATGATTTTCAGCTGCTCACTTGTTTCATTATTCTTATAATTACCTTTTGTTTCCTGAAAACTGTTATGGCCTGATGTACATTTCCCCAGAAAATGATACCGTACTTCAGTATTCAATGTACACGAGCGAAGTATACAGCCCTAACTGTATCTGCATTAGTACTATTGCAGAGAATTCTTACCACATAGCTCATTTTTGCTAGTTTTGAATTTAGGGCTGTGATATGAGTGTTCCATTTAAGATTTTCCTGGATATGAATCCCAAGAAATTTAGTTTCATTGACAGAACTTATGCTTTGGTTATCTATACATATTACAGGTTGTGCCGGATTTTTATTTTGATCAGTGTGGAAATTCATGAGTACCGTTTTTTGGGGATTAACTATTAGCCTGTTTCTGGGAAACCATTCAGACACTACTTTTGTAATATCTTTTGCAGATGCAGTAAGATTTTCTTCATTATTCCCTTCAATCAATAGACTGGTGTCATCTGCAAACAGTACTGGTTCAGAAAACGTGTCATGGGAAATCATGAATGTAGACCAAAAAAAGAAAGGGACCTAAAATGGAGCCCTGTGGAACACCATGAGTTAGTCCACATGGTTCTGAAACGTATACCTGGAGTTCATTTCCTTCTGTGTACTTAAATTCAGTTACCTGAGAGCGATATTCCAAATATGATTTGATCCGCTGATTTGGCACACATCTTACACCATACCATTTGAGCTTCCTCGGGAGTATAGAATGATCAATCACACCAAAAGCTTTTGTTAGGTCCAAGAATAAACCTGAGATAATTCTGTGGTTGTCCACTGCATTTAAGACATGGTTTATCAGATTGAAAGTGGCAGTTTCAATTGATCTCTATGGTCTGAAGCCATGTTGACATGCAGAAATAATATTATTCTCGTCAAAGAATGTAATTAGTTTTGAAAGGAACACTTTTTCAATAATTTTCGAAAACCCTGACAATAGAGACACAGGCCTATAGTTACCCATAAATTGATGATCACCTTTTTTATATAGGGGTATTACTTTTGCCATTTTCAGTTGCTGAGGGAAGACACCACATGTTAAGGATGAATTGCAATGTCCAATAAAGGTGAAAGTATTTGTCTTGCTGTTATTTTTATAATATAATCTGGAATATCATCAATACCAGTTGAATACTTACTCTTCAGTGAATTAATGGTATTTAGGAGCTCTGTTGGGCTTGCTGGACTGAGGAACATGGATATATTATTTATTTCAATATATGAAAGTTCTTTCCATGTTGTATTAGCTGGATTTCCAAATTTTTCCTTCACTAATTTCCCAGCAACAGTTGCATAGTAAGAATTGAAACTATTTGCAACTTCCCTAGGGTCAGTGACATTCTTGCGATCATGTGATATCACAATATTTTTGTGAGTTGTCTTCTTCCCAGTAAGATCCTGCACAGCTTTCCACATGGACTTAGTTTTATTGGATGACTTCATAATATATTTGTCATTTTCCTTAATTTTTGCCTCCTTTATGTTGCGTTTCAAAACTAGCTTGCATTTTTTGAAATAATTAATAAATTCTGGACTGCTGTTAGTTTTTGACTGCAGAAAAAGTTCCCGCTTCCTTTTACAAGATACTCTGATGCCTGGTGTAATCCAGTTTCTGAATCTATCTGTGCTCTTGGAAATAACTTCCCTTTGTGGAAAAGTTATGTCAAAATTATGCTTGAAAGTGTTCAAAAAATGTTCCATCTTTTCGTTAGTATTAGAGGTATCATATACTTCTCTCCAAGATTGTTCACTGATTAGGTACTGGAAGCATTCAATATTTTTCCCATTATCAATCCTTTTAAGGATAACATTTTCTATACTGGTCGAAATGTGAATTACAGGTATGGTCAGTAATTGGGAAAGGTGGTCACTATAGCCGGTATCAAAGTTTTCTGATGTACACTTGTCCATGTTTACACATACCTGATCAAGGAGAGTGACACTAGTTTTAGTTACATTTGTTGGAGAGCTAACAATAAGACAAAGATTGTAGGCTTTTATAATATTTAAAAACGTTTCCCTGTGAGGGCTATGGCTCAGAAAGTCAATATTAAAATCACCATGTAGTACCACTGTTTTCCCAGTTGTCTTAAGTTTACCTAAAGCAAGGTCCAATTTTTTGAAAAAAACACTTATGTTGCTAACAGGAGATCTATACACATATAAAATAATAGTGTTTTCAGACATTAACTCTGCAGCTGAGATTTCAAAGTCTCTTTCACAACCAAGTTTGCAAACAGATGTTATACTCTTATAATCTACATTTTCTTTTACATATATACAAGTTCCCCCATGTTTTGATTCCATTCTACAAAAGCAGTTTGCAAGGTTACAATGTAATATTTTTAAGTACTGAAAATACTCATTTTGTAACCAATGCTCACAAAAACATAACACTGAAACATCTTTCCATTCACTCATAGTATGAAGGCTTTCACGACCGGATGAAATATCTTCTCGGCAAGACTCACCGGAGGAGAAACACCCCTCTGAAGATGTCCAGCGAAGCACTGGACGAAACGTTAGGAGCTGAAGAGTTTCACGGACCACGACCTTACATCCCGCAAGGTTTACCAGAAGATTTTTTCCATTCACTATTGAGGAGTATATTCACTTCATCAACTTTGTTTGTTAATGACTGTACATTCTCGTGTACAATCTTCAGTCTATATTTGCAATTTAATTCTGCATCACATTTTTTTGTGCTACAGTCTACTTCCCTAAAAAATGTCTTTCATCATTTTTATAAGACATCGCATCTTTCTTTACGACCCATTTGTCCAAAGTACTTTGGACTGCTTCTATATTGGGCCTATTGTGATTACAATCAGCTAGACGACAGATTTCTTCAACCAAAAATTGTTTCCCACTGTGATTTAAATGAAGGCCATGGCTGGTGTGCATGGACCTGTCTAACGTGCTTACATTTATTAAGTTCACATACAGAAACTTTTTGCATACAGTATCTATCTCTTTGTTTACTCTTTCTATTAATTTATTTACACATGACCAAGGATGAAGGTCGTAACTGCGTGGTTGATTTACAACAACTACATTTGTGTTGCCTAATTTTGGTAGCACACTTTCAAGAACAGTGATGAGTTCACTACCTTTATCTCTGGCAACATCATTCGCACCTGCAAAAATTACGACACAGTCTTTTGGCTTAAGGTTTTCACACGATTTTACCACTGTTTTTGTCACTTCTGCAATGCCTTCTCCTGGTTTGACAAAGGCTTGGACACTTGCGTTAGTTTGTGTATCTGCTACCTTTTCTGCTATCTGACGTCCATGATTATCGGCAAAAATCAACACTTTTTGTTCTTTTTTGCACACTTGAGGCCAGTCGACTGATTTTTTAATCACATTTCATTGTTTAGGATGCGACATGCGCGAAAAATTTACAGTGCACGGCTGCTGCTGTTTGTAATTATTATCTGGACTCATATGTTCCTGATCGACATTGTTTGTGGAATCACGTTTGTCATTATAACTATTTGATGCACTTACTTTATTATTTCCAAGGTTTGTATTGGTTTCCTCACTCCTCAGTAGTTCTTCCTTTGATTACATCACTCGTAGCCGATATTTCTTCCAGGTTCAGACGATGCTCTGTTTGTTGAGTTTTACAGCCAAGATGTTGCAGCTGTTTCTCCCATAAGGCTACAGTCCTTTTAAGTTCACTGATTTCACGGTTTTTTGCAGTTAAAACGAGATGAAAATCATCGCAATGTTTACATGTCGATGTCACTGAATTTGCATTTGCTACGGTTTTTTCATTAGATTTTGATCTTGTAATGATTTCGTTTGCGTTTTTTTGCTTTAACTTCGCAGCAGTAACATTTTCCAGGTCGAACAACTATACTTTTTTTGCACTGAATACATAAAGACTCATTCTTTTTTACGTTTTTCGCGGAACTCGATTTTCGTGAAACTTTTTTCACCGCCATCTTGTGTAACACATGATGCTATAAATGGCAATGCATCTAATGTATTCATTTCAAATCTATGTTGATGGAGAATCATACATTTATATCATAAAAACGAACACAGTTCAAATCAAGACATGACCTCACTACAGTAAGTGAAGACAAACACTTTGAAATATAAGCTATACAATTTACAGGACTTGATATCACCAAGAAATTAGTCATTTTGTGTGTGTATAGATCTCCCAGTGGTAGTGTGGACACTTTTTTCAGTAAATTAACAGAAGTTCTAGACAAAGTCTTAACTACAAAGGTCAGCATAGTTCTGTGTGGGGACATTAACATAAACACTAACATCACAAATGAATCCAGCAGCACCCTCACAAATATCCTTTAAAGTTTTGGAATGTCCCTATTGGTCAATAGTGCAACAAGTGTTATTACAATAACTTCATCAGTAATTGACCATGTGGCCACAAATATGGGCAGGGAAAAATGTGATATAGCTGTAAAAGATCTTGGACTATCAGATCATCTCAGTAAAATAAAAACAGTAAAATCAGACATCCAATCATTCCCTAAACCACAAGCCTACAAACATCTATCAGATATCAAAATAAAAGATTTTTCAAAAGAACTAGCGAAACAAAGCTGGGATGAAGTGAATAAGGAAACCAATGTGAATAAGAAGTTCTCTAAATTCTCCACTTTGTTTAAATTGAACTTTGAAAAGACATTTCCAAAAGCATGCATGTCTGCATTAACATCACACAAAAGCAGATGGATAACAGAAGGTAATTAGAAGTCCTCCCAAACGCTTAAATACCTCAGTTCCATTAAAGATAATTGCAATGATTCAGCATTCTTAATGTTATATCTTAGACACAAAAAGCTCTAAAAAAAAAGGTGCTGATTGTTGCAAAAAAAAGTCATTTAATGAGAAGATAATATATAATGCAGAGAATAAAAGCAAAGCAGTCTGGAATGTTATAAAAAAGGAAATGGGGAGAGGCAAACAAATGCAGAATAAGATGCTGCTAAGGGAGGGGGATAAAGTAATAAATGATCCACAACACTTAGCAAAGTACACTCCTGGAAATGGAAAAAAGAACACATTGACACCGGTGTGTCAGACCCACCATACTTGCTCCGGACACTGCGAGAGGGCTGTACAAGCAATGATCAAACGCACGGCACAGCGGACACACCAGGAACCGCGGTGTTGGCCGTCGAATGGCGCTAGCTGCGCAGCATTTGTGCACCGCCGCCGTCAGTGTCAGCCAGTTTGCCGTGGCATACGGAGCTCCATTGCAGTCTTTAACACTGGTAGCATGCCGCGACAGCGTGGACGTGAACCGTATGTGCAGTTGACGGACTTTGAGCGAGGGCGTATAGTGGGCATGCGGGAGCCCGGGTGGACGTACCGCCGAATTGCTCAACACGTGGGGCGTGAGGTCTCCACAGTACATCGATGTTGTCGCCAGTGGTCGGCGGAAGGTGCACGTGCCCGTCGACCTGGGACCGGACCGCAGCGACGTACGGATGCACGCCAAGACCGTAGGATCCTACGCAGTGCCGTAGGGGACCGCACTACCACTTCCCAGCAAATTAGGGACACTGTTGCTCCTGGGGTATCGGCGAGGACCATTCGCAACCGTCTCCATGAAGCTGGGCTACGGTCCCGCACACCGTTAGGCCGTCTTCCGCCCACGCCCCAACATCGTGCAGCCCGCCTCCAGTGGTGTCGCGACAGGCGTGAATGGAGGGACGAATGGAGACGTGTCGTTTTCAGCGATGAGAGTCGCTTCCGCCTTGGTGCCAATGATGGTCGTATGCGTGTTTGGCGCCGTACAGGTGAGCGCCACAATCAGGACTGCATACGACCGAGGCACACAGGGCCAACACCCGGCATCATGGTGTGGGGAGCGATCTCCTACACTGGCCGTACACCACTGGTGATCGTCGAGGGGACACTGAATAGTGCATGGTACATCCAAACCGTCATCGAACCCATCGTTCTACCATTCCTAGACCGGCAAGGGAACTTGCTGTTCCAACAGGACAATGCACGTCCGCATGTATCCCGTGCCACCCAACGTGCTCTAGAAGGTGTAAGTCAACTACCCTAGCCAGCAAGATCTCCGGATCTGTCCCCCATTGAGCATGTTTGGGACTGGATGAAGCGTCGTCTCACGTGGTCTGCACGTCCAGAACGAATGCTGGTCCAACTGAGGCGCCAGGTGGAAATGGCATGGCAAGCCGTTCCACAGGACTACATCCAGCATCTCTACGATCGTCTCCATGGGAGAATAGCAGCCTGCATTGCTGCGAAAGGTGGATATACACTGTACTAGTGCCGACATTGTGCATGCTCTGTTGCCTGTGTCTATGTGCCTGTGGTTCTGTCAGTGTGATCATGTGATGTATCTGACCCCAGGAATGTGTCAATAAAGTTTCCCCTTCCTGGCACAATGAATTCACGGTGTTCTTATTTCAATTTCCAGGAGTGTATGTAAATGAGAATTTTTCAAGTGTTGTAGAGACGTTACAGCAAAAATTCCCCAAAACAAATATAACACTTGTAAATAATTATGTACTAAATACAATGACATTACTTCTAACTGCAGAGAATGAAGTCAATAAAACTGTTCAAAAACTAAAAAATAAGAAGTCTGTGGGTGTAGATGAAGTACCAATGTGTGTACTAAAACAATGCATAGAAATTATACAAGGCCCCTTAAATATAATAATAAATGAATCCTTCACATCAGGGACATCTCTAGAACAGTTAAAACAGGCAAGAGTTGTACCCTTGCTTACGAAAAGTAATGCAGAAGACATAGAAAATAACTGGCTCACTTCCCTGCTGTGACCATCCTCAAAAATAATAGAAGCAATTATGAAAGACAGGTTAATGAATTACCTGAATAAATACAATCTTTTAAGTAAATCACAGTTTGGTTTCTGAAGTGGCAAAAATATGGAGTCAGCAATAGTAGAATTGACAAAAGTTGTACTTGATGCTCTTGATAAAGATCAGTGAGTCACAGGCATATTTTTGGATCTTTCTAAGGCCTTTGATACAGTCGACCACAAGATTCTGTTAAATAAATTAAAAGCATTAGGAATAAGAGGGTTAACTAATGATTGTTTTCAATCATACCTAGCAGATAGGGCACAAAGAGTAGAGATAAAACATACTTCAAATAGATGTAACATTTAGTAAAACACTTATCAGAGCCAAAATATATTAATATAGGAATTCCACAAGGTACCATATTAGGACCAATACTATTCCTGATATTCATCAATGACTTTCCCGGTAGTGTTACTAGTGGTGAAAAAATTCTCTTCACTGAAGACAGCATTATTATAGTCACTGAGAGGACAAGAGAACTCGCAGAGAAAGCAAATGAAACTCTTAAGGAAGTTTACAATTGGTCAATAAGCAATATAGTGACATTGAACATAAAGAAAACTAATGCCATGAATTTCAATTTGAAGAGGGAAAATAACAATGTTAAATTAAATATAGACAGCTTCTCTATATACTGTTTAACAAATGCAAAATTTCTAGGAATGAATATTGATTCTCAGTTGAAGTGGTGTGAACACACAATGGTACTTGCAAACATAATGCCATCAGCATGTTATGCACTTAGAATCCTATCATCAGTGTGTAACATTCAGTGTATTTTAGTTACATACTATTCATTTGTAACTCACTTCTTAGCTGTGGCATTCTGTTTTGGAGAACTAATGCACAAAATATGAACACAATTTTCAAACTCTAGAAAAGAGCCATAAGAATAATAAGCAAAAATAGTAGTCGAGCTCATTGTAAAGATCTACATCTACATCGATACCCTATAAATCACATTTAAGTGCCTGGTAGAGGGTTCATCGAACCACCATGACAATTCTCTATTATTCCAACCTGGTGTAGTCCGCTGAAAGAACCAACACCCATATCTTTCCGTACGAACTCTGATTTCCCTTGTTTTATTGTGGTGATTGTCTCTTCCTATGTAGATCAGCGTCAACAAAATATTTTCGCATTTGGAGGAGAAAGTTGGTGATTGGAATTTCGTGAGAAGATTCCTTCGCAACAAATAACGCCTTTCTTTTCTATGACACTCTCTCCCATATTTCGCGATAGTACAAACCATGCTGCCCTTCTTGGAACATTTTCAATGTACTCCATCAGTCCTATCTGGTAAGGATCCCACACCGCACAGCAGTATTCTAAAAGAGGACGGACAAGTGTAGTGTAGGCAGTCTCCTTAGTAGATCTGTTACATTTTTATAAGGGTCCTGCCAATAAAATGCAGCCTTTGGTTAGCCTTCCCCACAACACATTCTGTGTGTTCTTTCCAATTTAAGTTGTTCATAATTGTAATACCTAGGTATTTAGATGGATTTACGGCTTTGAGATTAGACTGATTTATCATGTAACTGAAATTTAACGAATTCCTTTTAGCACTCATGTGGATGACGTCACACTTTTCGTTATTTAGGGGCAATTGCCAATTTTCGCACCATTCAGATATCCTTTCTAAATTGTTTTGCATTTTGTTTTGATCTTCTGATGACTTTATTAGTCGATAAATAACAGCGTCATCTGCAGTCAACCAAAGACGGTTGCTCACCTATAACACTACCTTGGGGAAAGTCAGAAATCACTTCCGCTTTACTCGATGACTTACCGTCAATTACTACGAACTGTGACCTCTGACAGGAAATCACAAATCCAGTCACATAACTGAGACGATATTCCATAAGCACGCAATTTCGCTACAAGCTGGTTGTGTGGTACAGTGTCAAAAGTCTTCTGGAAACCCAGAAATATGGAATCGATCTGAAATCCGTTGTCAATAGCACTCAACACTTCATGTGAATAAAGAGCTAGTTGTGTTTCACAGGAACGATATTTTCTAAACTCAGGTTGACTGTATGTCAATAGACAGTTTTGTTCGAGGTAATTCATAATGTTTGAACACAATATGTGTCCCAAAATCCTGCTGCATATCGACATTAACGATATGGGCCTGTAATTTAGTGGATTACTCCTACTACCTTCCTTGAAAATTGGTGTGACCTGTGCGTCTTTCCAGTCTTTGGGTACGGATCTTTTGTCGAGCGAACAGTTGTATATGATTTTTAAGTATGGAGCTAATGCATCAGCATACTCCGGAAAAAACCTAATTGGTATACAGTTTGGACCAGAATAGTTGCTTTTATTAAGTGATTTAAGTTGCTTTGCTAATCCAAGGATATTTCCTTCTACTTTAGTCATGTTGGCCGCTGTTCTCGATTCGAATTCTGAAATATTTACTTCGTCTTCTTCTGTGAAAGCATTTTGGAAGGCTGTGTTTAGTAACTCTGCTTTGGCAACACTGTCTTTGATAGTATCTCCATTGCTATCGCACAGAGAAGTCATTGATTGTTTTTTGCCGCTAACATACTTCACATACGACCAGAATCTCTTTGGATTTTCTGTCAGGTTTCGAAACATAGTTTCGTTCTGGAAACTGTTATAAACATCTTGCATTGAAATCCCCGCTAAATTTCGAGCTTCTGTAAACGATCGCCAATCTTTGGGATTTTGCGCCTGTTTAAATTTGTCATGTTTGTTTCGTCGTTTCTGCAACAGTGTTCTAACCCGTTTTGTGTGCCAAGGAGGATCAGCTCCGGCGTTCGTTAATTTATTTGATATAAATCTCTCAAAAGCTGCTGATACTATTTCTTTGAATTCAAGCCACATCTGGTCTACACTTATACTATTAATTTGGAAGGAGTGGAGATTGTCTTTCGAGAAGGCGTCAAGTTAATTTTTATCTTGTTTTTTGAATAGGTATATTTTTCTTTTATTTTTGGAGGATTACAATATTCAATCTCGCTACGACAACCCTGTGTCTACTAATCCCTGTATCACTTTTGATGCTCATTATTGACTCAGGATTTTTTGTGCATCTGTTCAAAACATTGGGGATTTTACCTTCACCATGTGAATACATTTACCAGTCAGCTGTACATATTTATTTATTTATTCTTCCATGGAACAATAAATATTGTATGGATGTCGTCAGTTTACAACACATAAGCACACATTTACATTTACAATGAAACAGGTTTCTCATATTTTGTGTAGTTTTTATAACTAGTCATACACACGTTTATAATTACAAAATATTTTGGTCATAATGTCATATGTTGCTAATAATCTACATCTATGTTAAATATTCTTTTACAGTATAACAACTTTTACTTACCAAGAAGGTTTTAAGCTTTTGTCTGAAAGTGAGGGGCTCATTT
This sequence comes from Schistocerca americana, assembly GCF_021461395.2. Classification (NCBI taxonomy): domain Eukaryota; kingdom Metazoa; phylum Arthropoda; class Insecta; order Orthoptera; family Acrididae; genus Schistocerca; species Schistocerca americana. The sequence goes on from NC_060127.1 coordinate 47,080,171, forward strand.
ATTTCTTTAATTTCCTGTGGTAATTTGTTATACAGTTTTATCCCATTATAAAGTATACTTTTTTGCGTCTTTGCCTTGTTCTTTCTATCTAGATGGAGGTGGTGACAAGCTCTTGTTTCATGGTCATGTATTAGGCTGTTTGTGTTGTACATGTTGAGATTTTTCTTAATGAACATTATGTTCTGAAAGATATACTCACAAGAAACAGTTAGAATGCCTAGCTTTCTAAATAATTCTAGACAGTGGGTCCTGTTGTTCCTGTTTGTTATTATCCTTATGGCTCTTTTTTGTACTTTGAACACAGTTTGTATGTTACTGGCACTTGTTCCCCAAAACATGATCCCATAGCTGAGGAATGAGGAATGAGTGTAGATATCTGTAATATGTTATTTTAAGACAGGTATTATTGCATAACGGTGCAAGGATTCTAAGAGCATAGCATGCTGTGGATAATTTCTTTGCCAAAATGTTGACATGGTTTGTCCATTTCAATTGGCTATCTACATTCATCCCTAAGAATTTGGTACATGTTACACATTCTAATTCATTAGTATCAATTTTTATTCTGGTGGCATTGTGTTTTTTGTTCAATTGGAAGTTAATATAGTTAGTTTTCTTTACATTTAGGGTTACTTTATTTTTTAGTGATCAGTTGTGGACATCATTGAGAGCCTCGTTTGCTCTTTCTGACAGTTGTGTTGGATTTTCACTTGTTATTACTATGTTGCTGTCATCAGCAAAAAGTATTTTTTCTCCATGTCTGATACTTTGTGGGAAGTCGTTAATGTATATAAGAAACAATATTGGGCCTAATACACTTCCATGTGGGAAGCCTATATTCACATTTTCTGGGTCAGACAGGTGTTTTACAAGGTAACTGTTTGAAACTTGTGGTATCTCAACTCGTTGAACTCTGTTTTCCAAGTATGATTTGAACCACTTCTTTGTCACACCTCTTAATCCTATTTGCCCTAATTTATGAAGTAAGATTTTGTGGTCAACTGTATCAGAGGCCTTGGACAAGTCTAAAAAGATACCACTTACATTTTCACCTTTGTCCAGTGCTTCTAAAATTACTTTAGTGAACTGTGCTATAGCAGATTGTGTGCCTTTCCGGGCCTGAAACCAAATTGGTCATTGGAAAGACTAGTATTTCTATTATTTTAGAAATGATAGACAGTATAGAAATCAGCCTGTAGTTCTCTACATTTTCTACATCGCCGTTTTTAAGGATATGTATAACTTTTGCTTGTTTTAGGTACTCCGGAAAGTATCCAGATTCGAAAGATTCATTAATTATGTCTGTCAATGGGCCCTTTATGGAGTCTTTAATTATGCAGACTGGGATTTCATCAAGTCTTACTGAAGTTTTATTTTTTAGTTGGTGTACTACTAGTGCCACTTCACTGTCTGTAGTTGGCAAGAGCACCATTGAGTTTGTTGGCTGGTTCTGAGTAGGTAAATCATACGTATCTGGAAATTTCTGCCATAAATTTTCTGCAATACTACTGAAATATGAGTTTACAAAATCAGTTAATTTTTTAGGGTTACATACTGGTACATCTTTGTTTTTAATATGTGAATTGAGGTCCTTTTTAGCAGAGTTAGATGTTTCCTGTTTGACAATGTTACCGGCTGCTTTGCTCTTGTTTTCAGCTTCAAGTAATATTTTGTTGTTTGAAAGTTTTTTGCAGCTAGCAACACCTTTCTGTATATTTTCCTGTACTTTTTGTAGAACTGCAGAACTTCTGGGTTAGATTGACTATTTTTTATGGAGATATCTAAGGGTTTCTGAGGATTTTTTGATACCTGTAGTCACCCATTGATTTCTCTTTGTAGTTTTAATTTGATAAAGAGTTTTGGGAAACATCTCTTCAAATCTGAGTTTAAAAATTGACATGAACTTGATAAATTTCTGATTTACATTGGTTTCTGCATAGACTTCCCTCCAATCTTCATATACTAGTTGGGATTTAAACTCATACAGGGCTGATTTGGAAAACATTCTTTTGTATGTACATAGTTTAGGAGGAGTTTCTACATGAATGTTAGTTTTTAAGATCTGGCAGAGGTGGTCTGATAGGCCCAGGTTTTGGACAACAATATGACATTTTTTACTATCAATATCTGTAGCTACATGATTTATAGATGAGGAAGATTCTTTCGTTATTCTAGTTGGACAATTAACAAGGGAGGATATTCCATAACAGCTTAGAATATTCGTATATATGTTGCTAGCCTAATTTGACTTCATCATATTAATGTTTAAGTCACCACAGATAATTACATCTGCTTTTGGTCCAGAAACCTTGTCTAAGCTTTGATTCAGTTTTGAGAAGAATATATCAATGTCTCCACTGGGAGAGCGGTTCACACTAAATATGACTAATTTTTTTGCTATGCCAGGTTCTAGTATTTCAACAGCGGAAAGTTGAAAATGTTTGTCCCCACCGAGATCAAAAAGATCATATCTAACTTTAAATGACATACCTTTTTTTACATAGATACATGAACCTCCACCATTCATTGAGATTCTGCTATAGTAACATGCAAGATCATATGAGGCTAATGCAATGTGTTCAATTTCCTTCCCTTTGCACCAGTGTTCAGTGATACACAAAATTTGGCTATCCAAATTTTCCAGTTCTACTTCTAGATGTTGTGCTTTGTTCTTTATGGCTTGAATGTTTTGGTGAAACACTGTTAGGCATTTGTTTTCACTTATCTTGGTGGCGCCCTTCCCTTTAGACCTGATGCTAAAAAATCCTTTAGATGAGCTGGTGGCATGGTTATTCTTCTGTTGATGACAGTGGAGGTGAGTCTGTTGCCAGTTAGACTTGGAAGTTGGTGTGTCTGAAGGTATCTGCCTTATGTTAGTCTTGTAACTGAGGCCAGGTACCAAAAATCCTGCAGAGTTGTAAGTTTCCTGGTTCTTGTGCTGCTTCTATTTGCTTCTGTTACTGCTGATGATGGTGAAGCTGGTGAAAAGTCTTTCACTGTTGAAGACTGAGGAGGGGCCAATACTGATGAAAGGTCGTTGGCTGCTGGCACATCAGGCATTTTTTTTCTTGTTAATGACGCAGTTGTGTAGTATGTCGCTGCTTCTGCTGAAGCTACTTTGGAAACTTCTGTCTTAGTTGAATCATTTATCTCAGCTGTTTTTGAGGAAAGTGGAGATTGTAGTGCTGGACCTGTTGTCAGTGATTCAGTTTCATTTTCTTGTTGGAAATTTTCAGTTGCTGTGTTTGGTGGTGGAAGTGGTATGGTCATGCTATTCTTGTCCTTAACTGCCTTCACTGCACTAAGGATTTCTCGACTAATGAATGATTTTCCGAGTTAATTTTTGTGAAGCCCATGCCTGGTAAAATGACTTCTCTCTGTAGATGGTACGTCCACATATGTGGCATTTGGGAGGCTTCGGCAGATTCTCAAATTTCCTATTAGTAACTGTGATTTCTTTGTTGACACAGGGTTGTTCTATAAGATCATCTCTTTATGGGATACTGGCAATAAAGAAGTTAACATCTGTAATTTTCTGTAATGTACTTCTTAGAGCTCTCGTGGCGAGTTTGCCCTCGTTCCTATAAACATCATTAGCACCTCCTATTATTAAACAGTTGCTTCCCAGCTTCAAAGAATGTTCACAGTTTTTTAAAACTTCGTGCAAAGGGGCACCCGGTTTCGTTATTCCAGTAACCTCGAATATAGTTTGCATGTTACACAAAATGTCGGCTAAGCCCTTTCCATGACTGTCTGAAAGTATGAAAATATCTTCTTTGTTCTTCTTACCTGTATCGGCAGTTAACTTGTTTGCACGATAAGTATGTTCCATGTATTTTCTGGTATTTCCTTTCTTGTTATTACAGGACTTCGTAGGCCTACTGAAATGATTTGTGGTCGCTGCATTTGATAAAAGTACTTCCTTTCTTTGGTTCTTTTCACATATTTCATATTCATCACACGTCAAAAATTCAAACTTATTTGCTTCTGGGAGACGAAAGTTGTTTTCCTTACAATTAACACGACAAAACTTTTTAGGCCTAATAAAGTTAACGTTTTGTTCGTTTACAACCGTTTCACTACACTTTGAATGGTCTATCACTTCTTCCAGCTTCTGTACACTATCTATCACTGATTCAAGCTTCTCTACATATAGTTTAGCTAACGTAAGATCGTATTTTAATGAAGAAGTCGTGCATTCTTCTTCGCATTCCGTTTGTAAACACACAATATAACGATAGTTATAGTGCACATTTCCACAGTCACACGTTTTTTTCTTCTAAGGCATTTAAACATTGACGATGGATCCATTTCTGTGATCACGAACATAATTTAACACCATATTTCACCTTCTTACTACATTTTACACACACAGGATTTAAAAACTCGTAATTTTCCATGGATCGGTTTATTAGTACGTCTATACGCGCCGCCATCTTGATTCCAAAAAATAACATTGGTAATTACTGCACAAACAGCCCTCCAATCTACAAAATGGGAAAACAAGATGATTTAGTAAATTTCTGCCCAGTGTTTATACGCCCAGTTTTCTCTAAAATTGTTGAACGAATAGTATGTAATCAATTAGAAAAGTACAAGAAAGAAGGTAATATTCTCAATTACCAATATGGGTTTAGGAAGGGACAAAACACTTTACAAGCTGTAAATGAACTAATCTGTAAAGTAAGTAAATGCCTCGACAACAAACAAAGTGTATCAGTATTTTTTGCGACCTCTCGAAGGCGTTTGACACAGTAAACCACAAGCTACTGCTCCAAAAATTGGCTCCCAAGGAAAATTTATATGATGGTTTTCGTCTTATCCCAAAAACATACACCAAAGAGTGGTGATACATCAAAAAGGAGAGAAAACTTGCTCTAACTGGAAAGAAATACAAGCAGGCGTGCCCCAGGGCTCGATATTAGGACCACTTCTGTTCTTATATTACATAAATGACATGCCTAGCAAGATAAATACAGAAACAATACTTTACGCAGATGAGAACTGCTGTACTCTGCTGCAAAAACACTGAAGAATTAGTATGGACCACGAAACAAACTCTACAAGAACTTGAACAATGGATAAAAAATAATGCTATGAAACTAAACCTTGAAAAAACCCAAATCATACACTTCAAAGACCAAACAAACTACTGAATGTATATCGCAAATAGAATACTCAGGTAAAGAACTGACCACAGTCGATTCTATAAAATTTCTTGGGATAACTTTAGATACAAACTTGCAATGGACCAACCATGTGGACAGTTTACTGAAGAGATTAAATAGTTTAGTTTCTGCAATGAGGGTACTACACAAAGTAATAGATTTAACGGCGAAGAAAATTGTATACCTCGCATATTTCATAACAGTTATAAGATATGAAGTAATTTTTTGGGGTGCTGAAAAGACAAACCTCCTTTGAATCTTCAAACTACAAAAAGAAAAAGAAAATAATATTAATCAGAGCAATGACAGGAACTAATAGTAGACATTTGAGAGCCTGGACTTCATGATAATCCTTCCTTCATCATACATGAAATACTTCTCTTTGAACAGAAAAACTCGCATCTGTTTGAAGGAAATACATTCAAACCTGCCTGTGAAACTAGACATAAATTGAAATACATGCTACCTTGTCACAGACTCACATTATATGAAAATACTCCATATTACATGGCTCTGAAGATCAGAAATAAAATAAGTGCAGTATTTGGGGACCACTGGCACATACCTAAAAAGTGAATGTTGCTATAGTCTACAAGAACTTCTAAATGAATAAAAAGCAAACGTTATAGTTTAGAAGAATTTAGGAATAGGGAGTAAGGATACGAGTACAAATGTTATACTTTCGAGGGCATATAGATACAAAGTATACATGTTCACTGTACTTTCATGTTTATTTATAGAATTATAGTTTGAATGGCGGTTTGTATTTTGTTCAGTACATCCATACTTCATGTAGGTGTGTGAAAAAAATGGTTAAAATGGCTCTGAGCACTATGGGACTTAACTTCTGAGGTCATGAGTCCCCTAGAACTTAAAACTACTTAAACCTAACTAACCAAAGGACATCACACACACCCATGCCCAAGGCAGTATTCGAACCTGCGACCACAGCGGTCGTGTGGTTCCAGACTGTAGCACCTAGAACCGCTCGGCCATCCCAGCCGGCTAGGTGTGTGAAGTCTATGGTAATGATTCGATGAGTTACGAGAAGATTTAAAATATAATGTTGTATTTTTATTACAATAAGCAATGTATGTATTATGTATTTCGTGTAGTATATAAAATACTGTAACAACTTAGGTTAAAGACTGACGAGTCACCAATATTCTCAATCGAATGATTGTATAAAAATATGTTGTGTGACAATAAAGTATCTTATCTTACCTTGTCCATGACCATGGAACAAGAGCTAGACTCAATTTACATTTACCAGGAAAAAATAAACATAAAACTCAAAACAGCATTTTCTGTCAAGGAATAAAACTGTACAATAAATTACCAAAAGAGATTAAAGAAATTGAAAAACTACACTTATTTGAAAGGCAGCTAAAAAGTACTTGTTATGCAATATATTTTATACACTGAAGGATTACTTAGATAAAACAGAGTAGGGGTTTAGTAAAAAAAATGTTATACAAATGTATAATAATATAATTATAAAACATCCAACATTCCACATAACACATTCACACTATGTTTTTTTTCCTTTTCTATAAAACGTACCCCCAAGCTATGCATAGCACAATACTAACACCTCTTCCTCTTTGTGAGCTCAACATCCCACTCATTACTGAGATATACTGACCTCAGTTTTTCAGGATAGCAAATGGGAAGTTGTGGTACAGAAAATGGTCCAGAGGACACCGGTGTGTGTGTGTGTGTGTGTGTGTGTGTGTGTGTGTGTGTGTGTGTGTGTGTGTGTGTGTGTGTGTGTGTGTAGTGAGTTAAATGTTACAAAACAATGTGCGTATAGAGTGTGCAATGACATAGTGAGATATGAGTGAACAGTGTTGCATTACATTATTTAATAAGTTATTTGTAAAAAAAGTATTGTATGCTAGGAGTAAATATAATGATTGTCTCTAGCTATAAGTCAGTAAATGTATGTGTATACGAATTAGCTTGTTTTAAATTGGTCTAAACTTGTAAATGCTTCGACATTTCCTATATCCTTGTAGAAAGAGATCTACGCATGAGTAAAGCTACTGCTGTTTCTACTACTACATTCTTTATCTTAAAGAGTACATACAGAGGACACACAAGTTATTTTTGTTTCCTTCTTGAAAAGGAACTGGACTTCCTTCTTGATGAGCTCTTCCAGAGAAATAATTATTTGTGGGTTTGACAACAAATTACAGAATAAGATGATGTTAATCAGTTGCACCAACAAAATACAGTGGAGTTTTCAAAACAACATCTGAGAACCATATTTGTAACTAGTCCATCAGGAAATTCTCAAGCAACAGATAAAAAAATAAATTTCAGGTTTGAGATGTTGACAAGATCATCATATACACATATTTCCAATATCTCTGTTACTATTTGGAAATAAGGGCACACCCATTGAGTCCTTGGCAGTGGAGACTGGTCAGTAGTTATAAAAAAACAGACCGCACATGAACTCTACATTTCACCTAAAGTTGATAGGGAACTCAGCAAAATGTTCCAAAAAATAAATAAATAAAAATAAAAAATCGCTCAGAATTGCACATGCAAGAAACAAATAAAATATCTAGTCCTGCAGAATAGTGTCATTTTGTAAGTATGTTAGAGTACTCATACTTGCACATCTTATGAACTTGCAATTTGGGGTAACATAAAACCCATCACATTACAGATTCAAAAAAAAATTCAAAAATTAAGTTTTGGTAAGAAAATGTTGCAGCATAATAATGTTTCATGGAAAAATTTTAATTACATCCCTAAAATTTGACACAAAAAATATTCCAAGATACCATCTTGTTTTATTTTAGAAAAATATTTATTAACTTGACCACTGAAATTAACTCCTGCAAATTTCTGGGAATTACTTCTTTCCTAATGATTTCTTTGCAAATAAATTTATTATCTTAGCTGTCTGTAACCACTCTGTTTCACTATTAAGTCAAATGCTTTGTTTTAAGCATGATTACAGGATGAAAGAGTGTATGAAACGCATACATACGTACATTTAAACCATCTTGATAAGAGAAAATTATATAAAATGAAAGTATGGTTTCTTAATAGAGAACTCTCTTTAATTTGGTTTTTTTGTATTCTGACGTTGATAATACAGGAAACATGACAAAATTAACTGTTACTTTCATTATGAAAAATGTAATAATTTAATACTTTCATATCTTGTCAATATATACATCATAAACACAACATACAAGTGTCATTCATATTGATTGTAAGTACAATTGATGTACAAGACTGTTTCAAGTTAACAGAGGATTCATCTATAAATAGGAAGGCAATTTCCGCATAAACATTTTAATGTTTAACATACTTCTCATTTACACAAGTTCTTCCACAAAGTTAAAAAATAGTGACAATCTAATTTCACTTCTACATAAATTTTGCCATGAAGATTTTCTTCATAAGTCAGCAGTCATGTTATCTAATATCACAGATTCAGAAATGTCAGTTGCAGATTTATGGAATGCTACAAAGAGATAGAAATGTCTTTTTAGACCAGTGAATCAAAACTGTATGTTACTACAGTGAATTCTCACATATGAATTGCAAGGTATTAAACTGAAGTTTATCATTCCTAGTCTTTGAAATAAAGTTTTTGGAACAATTGTGAATGAGATAAAACAAGAAACACAAGACAAAAGAAACTCTTCACATTCTGCAGCTTATTCTTTTACATTTAATTTCATCAGAATGTAGAAGTGCTTGTGTGTTTGGTATTGTAATTGTAGATAAAACCTGACAGCAACACAGTTTACTGCAGATACAACTAACCTCACAACAGAAGATAAATATCTTCAATATTATTGCGTATATTTTGTGCTAAAGGAATAAAATAATGTTTTAATTTCTTTGAAAAATGTTTACAATTTCTGATCTTCTGGTGTCTAATGTATCTAACTATTAATCTTCAAAAATGTATATACATATATTCTTATATACTTTATGAGCTATTTTGCATCAGGAGTATTGACTGGGTAAAAGAAGAATAAAAAAATAAGTTATTTATTTGTCATAAGTCATAAAAATTTGCCAATACAGGAATGTTACGAGAAACCTATAAATTAGTATTTCTTCCCAATATATCAGTTTTATTTCTCTAATGCGCAGTGCAGGAGAAATCAAAAACTTTTGTCTTTCACTCCGTTAATATCTCCCTGGAGGTTTGACGACAGCTTTCTATGCTGGAAGACTTAAGATGGCAGTGTCTGAAAAATACTGATGGGAAATATTGTGTAATGGAATGATATTTTCATTTCAGTAGTTGGCTTCATTTCCTGTTTGATTTTCCATTCCAGCAAATTGCTCGTTGGAGCTTCATTAATCTTGGTTCATGTGGTCAAACAGTGAAGATTATTCTGATAAATGACATTTACTGGAAATTCGAGTCCACTTCAGCAATGCTGAGCACTGAAGGCGTCAGTTCTCTGAAGGCAAATAAGTTGGAGCACGGATTTGTGCGAATACTCGAGTCTGCAATGCCAACATTACCACATCTCGTTCTCACTGCCGAGTTAGATTGGCAGAAGTCAAAACTTAAGAACCAGATGGCTTTTTGTCTGGTAGTGCACCACCAGGAGGGCTCCACCAGTCTTCCGGTCACTTCTCAGTGCGGACCGAGCTGAGACTGTCGTGGCGCTGGTGTCGCAGCAGACCTGAAGCCAGCAGGTCCGTGTCACTCATCTGTCGTTGCAGAACCTGATGTCGCAAAGTGCGAACATTCGCCGGCAGCAGTGACGGCAGCTGGCCCTCGGGGACTGGACGCACTGAAAACCTAAGGCAAGTAAGGAACAATGAGCAATTGAGGAAGATGCTCCATCCCATAAACAAAATACAAGTGTAAGGACTACCTTCGTAAATAGAACACATTATGAGATTTTAATGGGGAGAAATCTTTTGACCTAAAACTAATTTTGGGAATACCTCTAGACAACGTGATAGGACTATTTCTGTGCACAATGTGCACTACCTGATCAAGAGTATGTGGACACTTCTAAGAGTATGTTAAGTGGAATTGACGACTAGATGTAACAGGATGAGGACCCAACAGTATGAAAGTAGGCAAGGAGTATGGTGTCGTCAGTAGAGAAACAATAACAGCAGAATTGGTCTGTCAGGAGAGGTCAGTGATTTCAAACACAGACCAGATGTTGGATGTCACCCTTGTAACAAATACATCGGGGACATTTCTATACTTCTAAAGCTGCTCAAGCTGACTGTTTGTGATGTAATCGTGAAGTGGTAACATGAAGGAGCAACCACAGCTAAACCGAGGTCTCCCAGATACTCATGAACAGCGACTGTCAAGCATTGCAGAGGGTGGTTGTAAAAAGTCGAAAGAAATCCGTGGGACTTATCACTCGTAAGATCCAAAGTGCTGCCAGAAATCTAGTTAGCAGAACGATTGTGTGTAGGGAGTAACAAAGGAGGAGGTAGAATAGTCAATCAGCCTCTCATAAGCCACATGTTTCCGTAGTCCATGGTAAATGACGCTTGAGGTGCTGTAAAGAGAAATGCCACTGGACACTCATCACAGGACTGAAAACAAGCCATCTGGAGTAATGAATCATGCTATACCCTGTGGTAATCTGAGGGAAGGTTTTGGATTTGGCAGATGCCTGGAGAATGTTACCAGCATCGCATGCAGTCCCAGCAGTGAAGTACGGAGGAGTTGGCGTCATAGAATGGGGATGTTTTCTGTGGTCAGGGTGTCTGGTTTTAAATCTTTAGGAAGAATGGGCTGCCATTCCACTACAGATTTTCAGGTACCTTAGAGAAAGTGTCGACAGCAGAGTTCAAGCCATCATAAAGGCGAAGTGTGGACACATCCCATATTAATGTTCACTAGTAGGTATTGAATACTTTTTGTCAGGTAGCATATATATACGATATATTAGGTTGGTGCGTAAGTTCACAGTGTTTTTGTTTTGCATGTTGGTATCCCAATTGCTATGGGTGTATTTATCGTTGTCATTTTTCATTTATACACTACTGGCCATTAAAACTGATACACCAAGAACAAATGCAGATGATAAACAGGTATTCATTGGACAAATATATTATACTAGAACTGACATGTGATTACATTTTCATGCATTTTGGGTGCATAGATCCTGAAAAATCAGTACCCAGAACATCCACCTCTGGCCTTGATACGCCTGGGCATTGAGTCACACAGTGCTTGGATGGCGTGTACAGGTACAGCTGCCCATGCAGCTTCAACACAATAACACAGTTCATCAAGAGTGGTGACTGGTGTATTGCGACCAGCCAGTTACTAGGCCACCATTGACCAGACGTTTTCAATTAGTGAGAGATCTGGAGAATGTGGTGGCCAGGGCAGCAGTCGAACATTTTCTGTATCCAGAAAGGCCCATACAGGACCTGCAACATGCAGTCGTGCATTATCCTGCTGAAATGTAGGCTTTCGCAGGGATCGAATGAAGGGTAGAGCCACGGGTCGTAACACATCTGAAATGTAATGTCCACTGTTCAAAGTGCCGTCAATGGGAACAAGAGGTGACCGAGACATGTAACCAATGGCACCCCATACCATCAAGCCGGGTGATACGCCAGTATGGCGATGACGAATACACACTTCCAATGTGCGTTCACCGCGATGTTGCCAAACACGGATGCGACCATTATGATGCTGTAAACAGAACCTGGATTCATCCGAAAAAATGACGTTTTGCCATTCGTGCACCCAAGTTCGTCGTTGAGTACACCATCGCAGGCTCTCCTGTCTGTGATGCAGCGTCAAGGGTAATCGCAGCCATGATCTCCGAGCTGATAGTCCATGCTGCTGCAAACGTCGTCGAACTGTTCGTGGAGATAGTTGTTGTCTTGCAAACGTCCACATCTGTTGACTGAGGGATCGAGACGTGGCTGCATGATCCGTTAGAGCCATGCGGCTAAGGTGCATGTCAACTCGACTGCTAGTGATACGAGGCCGTTGGGACCCAGCACGGCGTTCTGTATTACCTTCCTGAACCCACCGATTCCATATTCTGCTAACAGTCATTGGATCTCGACCAACGCGAGCAGCAATGTCGCGATACGATAAACCGCAATTGCGACAGGCTACAATAAGTCCGTCGGAAACGTGATGGTACGCATTTCTCCTCCTTACACGAGGCATCACAACAACGTTTCACCAGGCAACGCCGGTCAACTGCTGTTTGTGTATGAGAAATCGGTTGGAAACTTTCCTCATGTCAGCACGTTGTGGGTGTCGCCACCGGCGCCAACCTTTTGTGAATGGTCTGAAAAGCTAATCATTTGTATATCACAGCATATTTTTCCTGTTGGGTAAATTTCGCGTCTGTGGTGTAGCAGCTGTAACTGTACACGCCATCCAAGCTCTGTTTGACTGAATGCTCAGGCGCATCAAGGCCGTTATAACGGCTAGAGTTGGTTGTTCTGGTTACTGATTTCTCAGGATGTATGCATCCAAATTGCGTGAAAATGTAATCACATGTCAACCCTAGTATAATATATTTGTCCAATGAATACCCATTTATCATCTGCATTTCTTCTTGGTGTAGCAATTTTAATTGCCAGTAGTGTAGATGCCCTCAAAGGTAAAATTCCAGGTGGTTTAAGTCATCTAGAAGGTTATGCTACAGGGCCTCCACATCCTATCCAATGCCCAGGGACGATGTTGTAGAGGTGTCAGCTAACTGTAATGTGGAAGTGGGGTAGTGCTCTGTCATGCAGGAACCATACAATCTGTCGTACTATCCAACATGCACTATCAAGCAGTTCAGGCAGAGTATTTGCAGGAAGTCCAGGTATATTCCTCCATTGAGGCACTGTCGAATAATAACTGGTCCAAGTATGTGGTCGCCAGGAGTGCCTACTCACACTCTGGTGCTGAACTCATGCTGATGAGCTGCCTCAACCATTCGCCAAGCTGCACGTAGTGGGCGTGCAGTTAGAGGCACCGTGTCACGGATTGTGCGGCCTCTCCTGCTGGAGCCTCGAGTCCTCCCTTGGGCATGTGTGTGTGTGTGTGTGTGTGTGTGTGTGTGTGTGTGTGTGTGTGTGTGTGTGTGTGTGTGTTCTTAGCATAAGTTAGTTTAAGTAGTGTGTAAGTCTAGGGACTGATGATCTCAGCAGTTAGGTCCGTTAGGAATTGAGACACATTTGAACATTCCCCAAGAATTGTCTGTAAACCACAGATGGCGATTATGGAGATTTATGCTGCTAATTCTGGTAAAGATTACTTTGTTGGTAAAAAAGGCTGATGACAGAAATCCCATAATCGTGATGGTCTGGTGCTAAAACGTCGACAAAATACTCGCTGTAGAGGGAAATCCGCTGCGGATAATTCTTGCACTCGTTGCTGGTGACAGGGATAGTAGAGGTGGTCATGCAGTATACACATAATCGTACTTCGGTTTACACCATGTTTGCGGACCACTTGTCTCGGGCTTGAGCTAGATTTCGTGCTCGATGTCCTGTAGAATCCAGTCTTCCAAATCCGGTGCACGCAGAGTCCGCCGCCTCCCTGGACGTATGCCTGACTGAAAGGACTCATGCTCACACAAATCCCTAAAAAGGGCTTGAAATGTTGTGTGATGTCATTGGTGTCTATGGGGTACTTGTCTTGCTACAGCCATGCTGCCTCTCGACGTTTCACATCTGCTTGGTCGTACACAAACACCATCTTGGTTTGTTCCCTACGTGAATACCGGACCATTCTGCTGTTTACAGTATGCTGCATCAATCATACTGTCTGCAACACACAGGGTACACACCGCACGTAGTCAGAGAAACTATCATTCGTCAGTGCCATCTACCGTGGCAATGATGCGTTCCCAGACACGCGTTCATAGGAACTTTTTTCCTCCGTTTCCAGTCACGAATCCGTCCGTGCAGTTTGTCGGTTTTGTTAATGTTCACCCTTTGTTTGGTCCAAAGTAGATAGGTCTGCATTACTTGGCAATGACATGTCGTGCGAAAATTACTTTCGTCCTTCAGTTTTGCATACCAGCATGTCAGCATTTGCGAGTGAGAATAAATTCCCGAAACGCACCTTTCTAAGCACCAAAAAACAACTAAGTGGTGCAACATATCATTTTTTAAATAATGAATTACACATTTGCAGACTTTCCAAAGACACCGATTACGATGAATGTCCCCCCCCCCCCCCACCCCCACCAAGCTCTCAGGGATAAGAAAAAAATGTAATGTATGATTTTGTAAGTTTTCAACAGGGTCGGAAATGGAACTTATTTATGGCTACTTTGAAGTCACCATTCAGCTTCCAAATATTAAAATTACTCCATACCCCAAGTCTAGGTCCCCTCCCCCTTTATAGTCAATCGTATGGGCGTCCTTGTTTCCTGCTGCAGCTGGTATAAGTTCGCCTGCCTCTGATCTTTGAACAGACTTATCCAGCCAGGTATAGGAGAGTCACATTCTCAACTGGACCCATAAGGAATCATTACCAGAGGCAAAAGGAGTGGTGACAGATATAAAACGTTCGGGCTAGGATCAATTGAGGACTGAACCCCAAACCTTTACATCTATATCTGCATATGAATACCCACCACTGTAGGGTGCATGGTGGTTGGTATCTTCTTGGGAATATATTGGTTTTCTTTTCTGTTCATGTACTGAGAGATGGATAGATGACAACGTACCCTAAAGCCCCAAAAGTCAAGGGGTACCTCCTAATATCATGTCGGACCTTCTTTTGTCAGGCTTAGTAAAGCAGTTCGACTTGGCGTGGACTCAACAAGTCGTTGGAAGTCCCTTGCAGAAATAATGAGCAAAGTTGTCTCTACAGCCGTCCATAAGTGCGAAAGTGTTGCCCGTGCAGTATTTCGTGCACGAACCGACCTCTCCTTTTTTCCCCATAGATGTTCAATGGGATTCACGTCAGGCTGTGGTAGGTCAAATCATTCGCTCGACCTGTCCAGAATGTTCTTCAAACTAATCACAGACAACTGCGGCCTGGTGTCATGGCGCATTGTCATCCATAAAAACTCCATCGTTGTTTGGGAACATGAAGTCCACAGAGGGCTGCAAATTGTCTCCCAGTCAATGGCCAGTTCAACGGTACCAGAGGACCCAGTCCATTTCATGTAAACACAGACCACATCATTATGGAGCCACCGCCAGTTTGCACAGTGACATGTTAACAACTTGGGTCCGTGGCTTCATGGGGTTTGCACCACACTCGAACCCTACCATCAGCTCTTACCAACTGAAATCGCGACTCATTTGACCAGGCCACGGTTTTCTAGTTGTCTGAGGTCCAATCGATATGGTCACGAGACGAGGAGAGGCGCTGTAGGCGATGCTGTGCTGATAGCCCATTGACGCCAAATTTAGCCGCATTGCTATAACGGATACGTTCGTTGTGCGTCCCACATTCATTTCTGCAGTTATTTCACGCAGTGTTACTTGTCTGTCAGCACTGACAATTATACACAAACGCCGCTGCTCTCCGTCGTTAAGAGAAGGCCGTCGGCCTCTGCATTGTCCGTGGGGAGGGGTAATGCCTGAAATTTGGTATTCTCGGCACACTCTTGACACTGTGAATCTCAAAACATTGAATTCCCTAACGATTTCCGGAGTGGTGTGTTCCATGTGCGCTGCTCCAACCGCCATTCCGCGTTCAAAATCTGTTAATTCCTGTGGTGTGGCTATAACCACGTCGCAGGCCTTTTCACCCGAATCACCTTGGTACAAGCGACTACTCCAGCAATGCGCTGGCCTTTTCTACATTACGTACGCGATACTACCGCCATCTGTATATGTGCATATCACTACCCAATAACTTTTGTCACCTCAGCCATTGCGCGTCACTGTACTAATCTCTCTCATCTTATTCTCGTAGTCAGTGCGCAAGGTGCAGGATGGTGCAAGCGTAATGGTCAGATGGTCCTCTTTGCACACAGGTTCTCTGTATGTATGTGAGGGGGTTTGGTGATGGGAACAACGTCGCCTTTCGTTCAGATACTCCTATTTAACTCCAAGAACGTTTCAGCTACACTGTAGTATGGACTGTGCTGTCCAGTTACAACTGTAGCAGCAAGTGTCTGAATTCGTCACCAATTGCAGAGGTGGTCTCCGAGGGTGATTGGATAGCTTCTCCAAAGGTCCGATTTACATCTTGTCAGTAGCGAGCAAGAATGTTAATGGCACCTTCATAGAAGCTACAAACCCCTTCGAGGATGTCCTCTGCAGTTGGGGAGATTTTAACTTCAAGATCTTCGAGTCAAAAAGGTGGTATAATAATAATAGAAGAAGAAGTAATTTCATATGTTGGTTAGCTATTTCATATGTTGTATAGCTATGCTTAGCTTTTGGATGTAATACACCTATGAGGGTCACTCCAAAAGAAATGCACACTATTTTTTAATATCCATCTTTTATTCTACATGTTTGAAAGTTTTACAGTGTGTAGATACATCCTTTAGGAACAATATTTTCATTTCTCTACATAGTTTCCATCCCTCTCAACTCCCTTACGCCATCTTGGAACCAGCGTCTGTATACCTGCACGGTAAAATCCTCGACCAACCTGTTGGAGCCACTGTTTGGCAGCGTGCACAAGGGAGTCATCATCTTCAAACGTTGTTGCACGAAGAGAGTCTTTCAGTTTCCCAAAGAGATGATAATCACATGGAGCCAGGTCAGGACTGTAAGGCGGGTGTTTCAGTGTTGTCCATCCGAGTTTTGTGACCGCTTCCTTGGATTTTTGAATGACATGTGGCCGTGCATCGTCATGCAACAACAAAAAATCCTGCTGTTACCGATGTGATCGAACACGACTCAGTCGAGCTTGAAGTTTCTTCAGTATCGTGACATATGCATCAGAATTTAGGTGGTTCCACTTGGCATGATGTCCGCAAGCAAGAGTCCTTCGGAATTGAAAAACACTGTAGCCATAACTTTTCCAGCAGAAGGTGTGGTTTTGAATTTTTTTTCTTGGGTGAATTTGCATGATGCCACTCCATTGACTGCCTCTTCGTCTCTTGTGAAAAATGATGGAGCTATGTTTCATTACCTATCACAGTTCTTGCAAGAAATTCATCTCCACCATTCTCGTACTGTTCCAAAAGTTCGCTGCATACCGTTTTTCTTGTTTCTTTGTGAGCCACTGTCAACATCCTGGGAAACCACATGGCACAAACCTTTTTTCACGCGAACACTTTCAGTATTCTACAAACACTTCCTTCCCCTACCCCAACGTAGCGTGACAATTCGTTCACTGTGATGTGTCTGTCAGCAGCCACCAATTCGTTAACTCTCTGCACGTTGTCTGGAGTATGTGCAGTACGAGGCCTTCCGCTGCGAGGACAATCCTCAATATTGCCGTGCCCGCTTTCATCACGTAAGCTGCTTACCCACCGACTAACTGTACTGCGATCGACAGCAGAATCTCCATACATCTTTTTCAACCTCTTGTGGATGTTTCCCAATGTCTCGTTTTCACAGCACAGGAATTCTGACAGCACGTTGCTTCTGACAAACGTCAGGTGTAGCTGCCATCTTGAAGACATGCTGTGATGGCGCCACTCACGAGAACAGGTTGAACTAAGTTTGAAAACAAGCAGGAAGCATGTATCTACACACTGTAAAACTTTCACACATGCAGAATGAAAACTGTTTTTTTACAAAAATAGTGTGCATTTCTTTTGGAGTGACCCTCGTAAATGCAGGCCTACTAAGTCAATAACTATCAATCGTTAGAGCTAAAATGTGTTTGGTATACGTATAGTCAGAAGGGGTGAGACAGTGTGAAGGAATGGGGATACACATAGATGGGGACTACCTATACAGTTTACCACTTGCCAATGATCAAATAATGTTGGTTGTGGATGACTATATTATAGAGTACATGATGAAGAAAATCATAGAAACATACAACAACAACGGACTAAAATATTTTTTTCTAAAACAATGTATCCCTCTTTAGGAAGCAAACAACATGACATTATCATGCACGGAAAAACTGTTTAAGCACAGCGGAAGTATAAATACCTGACATTGTAATCTCAGAGCCGAGTTCCAGTATACAGGTAAAAAGACAGAAGGCAACACAAAATAAACGAGTAATGAATAAGCTGAATTCCATCCTTTGGTCTGATTAAATTAAGGAAATTGGGAAAAGGGTTAGGTGAATAAATAATACATAGCATTTGTACATTATATATAGCTGATGCCTTGGAAATGAGAAGACAAGACAGAGGACTAGTTGAAGTGGCGTAAATGGCGTTTTTGAGGAGTTGCAGAGTTTCAAAGCGAGCGAAGATCCTAAATAAGAAAATCGGAAAGCGAGTGAAAACTTCCAAGTACATCAGCGAGGAGGCGCAAAAAATGGCATTTAATATGGTATCGACATGTGATGAGATTAAGGGGAGAACAATGGCCGAAAAAAGTATTTTGTTGGCAAGCTCTATACAACAGAAAACTGGAAGACCCTGAGCAGAACTGAGCACAAATCAAGCAGAGAGGGGATATGTAACGAAGAAATTTTAAAGAAAATGTATACAAGGGTCGAGAGGCTTAGATACGAGGCCATGAGAAACAGCCTGAGGTGGTGTAAACAATTCGCTAAATAATAATAATAACGATATAATAATATTATTAATAATAATAATAATAGTAACAACAACAATAATAATACGTACGAGGGCGGTTTGATAAATGTGCAAAAAGAAAGAAAAATGTTTGTTTCGTAAACAACTGACATTTCCTTTCGACAGAGGCTCCTTTGTGAGGTGTACACTTGATACAGCAACCCCCCAGCTTTTTCATCCCACTGGAAAAATAGGTTCGTTAGACTCTGGAAAATAATCGTTGACTGTAACTATCACTTCCTCATTGGTGAAAATTTCTTCCCAGCAAAACAAAGTTTCAAGTTATGAAAAAGGAAGTAGTTACTTGGGGCTAAACCTGGTGAGTAATTGGATGACGAACCAATTCTGTTTCCATTTATGCACTTTCACCATTGTTATTGTGGTATCGATAGCAACGATGCCATGGCGTATTAAAGTTCTTAGGTTGGCACTACGACAGACACCGACGACAGCGCCCTCTAGGCGGTGCTGTGCAGATCTATGAGCTCCGCTCCAGATTCTGCCCATTTCATCGAGAGCAGACGGCCTGGAACCTCACTTAAACTACAGTGTGTGTTGAATTGTTATTGAGATCTTGTACTACTCACGACGGGATATATGCAAAGTTATGTAACCATTTATTAACTTGTTTTTGCCTATAGTAAACATCTAATATTTTCATCGCAGTACCTAAGTGCTTGTCCTGTCCTGCTCCTACTCACTTTCTTCATTCGGTCTACCCTTCAGTTTGCAGGAGCAGATCCACGCGCCGCCTTCCAGGCGGGATACAAAAGTTTAAAAAAAATGGTTCAAATGGCTCTGAGCACTATGGGACTTAACTTCTAAGGTCATCAGTCCCCTAGAACTTAGAACTACTTAAACCTAACTAACCTAAGGACATCACACACATCCATGCCCGAGGCAGGATTCGAACCTGCGACCGTAGCAGTTGCGCGGTTCCGGACTGCGCGCCTAGAACCGCGAGACCACCGCGGCCGGCGATACAAAAGTTATCGCTGATATGTGGGATGGTGCATTATCCTGGTAAAAGAGCACTTTTTTACCTGCCAATCTTGTTTTCCAAGTAATCTATGAGGATTACTCAATTGGAACTCCCCCCCCCCCCAAAAAAAAAAAAAAAAACAGTGGCCATCACTTTACCATCTGACAATATGGTCTTTGCCTTATTTGGTGCACTTTCACCAGCCTTTCTCCATGTTATGAATGCATTTTTGACTAGTGTGTACTGATGGATCCAGTTTCATCAACAGACACAAAATGCTTCAAAACGTCTTGCCGATAGCAACTAAACAACGCCAGACATCGTGTTGGAACGTTGTGCCAGATGCACTTTAGGTAGACTGTAAGTAGTCGTAACATCCACTTCGCACACATCATCTTCATACCCAATTCTCCTTGCAGGATATTATGTAACAGACTAGTTGAGATGTCTACAGGTCCAGCAAACTCACGAATTTTCATTCGGTGGTCTTGCATTATCATATCACGGATTTTGTCAATGGTTTCCTTTGCAGTTACCTCAATTCGAACGCGCTTCATCTTCGATGCTTGTCCGAACACGTTTAAACTCATTAATCCAAAAGTAAATGGTCTTCAATGATGGCGCAGAGTCTGCTTAAACTTTATTCAATTTTGTTTTGATTTCTGTGGCAGTCCAACCCTACAAATGAAAATGTTTATAATAAGATGAAAAAACTCGGTTTTCATCATTTTCAATCGCAGTCGACACACTGATCAGTTCAGACGGCTGTCAACAATGAACTTTATGCTGTACATTTTTGGAATTCCTTATACGATTCTTGGAATGATAAAGTTTGTCAAACATAAAGGTGCAGCAGAAATGTTTTGTTCTTTCATGGAAATTTACCAGACTTACCAAACCACCTTCGTATGTGCATATGTCCATCCATACATACATTTGCACTACTGGTTATTAAAATTGCTACACCACGAAGATGGCGTGCTACAGACGCGAAATTTACCCGACAGGAAGAAGATGCTATGATATACAAATGATTAGCTTTTCAGAGCATTCACACAAGCTTGGTGCCGGTGGTGACACCTACAAAGTGCTGACATGAGGAAAGTTTCCAACCGATTTCTCAAACAGCAGTTGACCGGCGTTGCCTGGTGAAACGTTGTTGCGATGCCTCGTGTAAGGAGGAGAAATGCGTACCATCACGTTTTCGACTTTGATAAAGGTCGGATTGTAGCCTATTGCGATTGCGGTTTATCGTATCGCGACATTGCTGCTCGCGTTGGTCGAGATCCAATGACTGTTAGCAGAATATGGAATCGGTGGGATCAGGAGTGTAATAGGGAACGCCGTGCTGGATCCCAACGGCCTCGTATCACTAGCGGTCGAGATGACAGGCATCTTAGCCACGTGGCTCTAACGGATCGTGCAGCCGCGTCTCGATCGCTGAGTCAACAGATGGGGACGTTTGCAACACAACAACCATCTGCACGAACAGTTCGACGACGTTTGCAGCACCATGGACTATCAGCTCGGAGACCACGGCTGTGGTTGTACTTCACGCTGCATCACAGACAGGAGCGCCTGCAATGGTGTACTCAACGACGAACTTGGGTGCATGAATGACAAAACGTCATTTTTCAGGTGAACCCAGGTTCTGTTTACAGCATCATTATGGTCGCATCCTTGTTTGGCGACATCGCGGTGAACGCACATTGGAAGTGTGTATTCGTCATCGCCATACTGGCGTATCAGCCGACGTGATAGTATGGGGTGCCATTGGTTACACGTCTCGGTCACCTCTTGCTCGCATTGGCGGCACTTTGAACAGTGGACGTTACATTTCAGATGTGTTACGACCCGTGGCTCTACCCTTCATTCGATCGCTGCGAAACCCTACATTTCATCAGGATAATGCACGACCGCATGTTACAAGTCCTATACGGGCCTTTCTGGATATGGAAAATGTTCGACTGCCAGTACATTCTCCAGATCTCTAACCAACTGAAAACGTCTGATCAATGGTGGCCAAGCAACTGGCTCGTCACAATATGCCAGTCACTACTCGTGATGAACTGTGGTATCGTGTTGAAGCTGCATGGGCAGCTGTACCTGTACACGTCATCCAGGCTCTGTTTGGCTTAATGCCCAGGCATATCAAGGCACTTATTACGGCCAGAGGTGGTTGTTCTGGGTACTGATTTTTTAGGATGTATGCACCCAAATTGCATGAAAATGTAATCACATGTCAGTTCTAGTATAATATATTTGTGCAATAAATACCCGTTTATCATCTGCATTTCTTCTTGGTGTAGCAATTTTAATTTCCAGTAGTGTATACCGTCAATGTTAGTGCTTGAATAAGTTACATAAAAATGGCAATTTTAGAATTTGCATGAATTTATGTGGACGTCCATGGTCACCTCTGTGTTAACACATTTCAAAATACGCGCATGTTACAGTATGCCTTGTGGGACTACCAGCGCCTCTTGTGGCTTACAAGAAATATTCATTCTTAATAAAATACTCCAGGCTATTACTTCATGCTGCAGTTCACTAGAATTGAAAACAATCAGTCCTAGAAATTTTTGAGAATTCTGCCTCCCTCCTCTTGTGGAATCTATGGCGGTGACCCAGAGGACTAATGACACAGAGGAACGTACAGTGGTTGCAGTACTTCTGCAGATTTGGGGGTCAGAGATGAGTAGTGGAGCAGCAGCGGTCGTGGACTCACCTGCGGCGGTCTTGTGTGGGCGTGGGCCGTCCTGCAGTCCGCATCCCACCCCCTGGGGGCGGCGCCGGGGGTCCCGGCGAGGGCGCCGGGGGTGGCCGCAGCGACGAGCGGCGCTGGGCCAGCTGGGCGACAGGGGGCGTGGCCGGCCGCAGCGAGCCCCGCCTACCGCCCGCACCTGCCAAGTGACACAGTGGATCTAGAGATGTTGTGTCAATACATGTAAGAAAATGCATGTACACTGCCAGAAAAAATAGCACAAATTTTTAGAAGTTTCCATTCTCTCAAGATTTATTGTTGAAAAAGTGCCTACAGGGTACATGAAATGACTACATTGACAGGCAGTTCCTAGGCACTAGATATCGACCCATGATGAAACATCCATATTGTATGTATGTACTGTATTGTACGTTAACCCGGAACCTAGAAAAGATCCAGAGGCTCCGTACCCGCTGCAGCCGCAGTGGCCCACAACCCCACGATGGCTACTGCAGTCCACTTCACCCCTCTGCTACCCCACACCGAACCCAGGGTTTTTGTGCGGTTTGGGCCCCGGTGGACCCCCCAGGGAATGACTCACACCAGACGAGTGTAACCCCTATGTTTGTGTGATAGAGTAATGGTGGTGTAAGTGCACATGGAGAACTTGTTTGCACAGCAATCGCCAACATAGTGTAACTGAGGCGGAATAAGGGGAACCAGCCTGCATTCGCTGAGGCAGATGGAAAACCGGCTAAAAACCATCCACAGACTGGCTGGTCCACCGGACCTCAACACAAATCCACTGGCCGGATTCGTGCCAGGGACCAGGTGCTCCTTCCCACATGGAAAGCCGTGCCTTAGACTGCACGACCAACCAGATGGCAATGCAAACACCGACTCTGGCATCCTGTTGTTAGAACAGATGGTAAACGCTATCCTGGGATACTTTATTCCTGCTCGGTCTGTTCAGGTTGTTCTGTAACAGTTGTCGGTTGACAAGTCACACGAGTCACTCATCTTCCCATCGTATCCCATACGCGCTCAGCTGGAGACAAACCTGGAGACTGTGCTGACCAGGAAAGTTGTTGCATGTCTTGCAGGGCGTATCGAGTTTCACAGGCAGTGTGTGGCCAACATTATCCTGTTTCAACAACACATCGCCTTCCTGTTGCAACAACAGCAAAAGAACTGGTTTAACAACATTCTGCACATATCGAGAGCTGGTTAGTGTCACCTCCAGAAACACCAAAGGTGAACGAGGATTCACCAAAAGGCCTGTGGGGCCAGTGTGTCTCGAGTGAATGCACACTATGGGGTCTACATAGCATGCACAAAAGACTGTGACTTGAGTATAGGCCGAATCTTCTTTCATTACTGAAGATCGTGGCACGCCATTTTGTCTTCCAAGTGATGCTCTGACGGCACCAGTCTAGCCGTGTATTTCGATGCTGTGGCATGATTGGAGCATGGCTGGAGATGTGCGTGCTTGTATTCTCACTGCTAATAACTGGTTTTCACCAGCTGTACAACTGCTGTGGTAGCTGTACAGTCTGTCACTGCTGCCCTTACAATACGACGATTCTGGCGGGCTTTGTGCCGCATGGACGTCCAGAACTTCATCTACGGGTGTGAGAATGTTCATGTGGCACCTGCTATAAGCATAGTTGCACAAATAACACAGCACTTCCACCTTGTATGGCAATTCTGCCAAAGGACCATCCTGCCAATCGGAAGACCACAGTTGGATCCCTTTCAAACTCACTCAGTTGGCAGTAGCAAGGACGAGTGCATGTCCTTGGCACGGTTGCCTGTCTGCTTCACACATTTGCGCCAAACTCAGCCTTCTAGTTCCGAGCATTCCCTATTAAAGGGTAGATACAGATGGCGCTCTGGCAGCTAAGCCACTACGCTATCTCTTGGCGGATGACATTCAAACCATTATCAACAGCTGGCCTGTGTGGCCGTGCGGTTCTAGGCGCTTCAGCCTGGAACCGCGTGACCGCCACGGTCGCAGGTTCGAATCCTGCCTCGGGCATGGATGTGTGTCATGTCCTTAGGTTAGTTAGGTTTAAGTAGTTCTAGGGGACTGATGACCTCAGAAGTCCCATAGTGCTCAGAGCCATTTGAACCATTATCAACACATCTACAATTCTCCAGGTAGAATATGCCTTCATCAGATCAAAGTCTACATCGCCTTTCCAGGTTTTTCCTGACACTGTATGTGGAATAAAATGCGAATGTTGCTGAGTGTTACATTAATTTCCTCACTCATTTCACCGGAAAATGCTACTGTAACATTAAGAGCGTTTTTTCTGGCAATGCTTCTCTGAACATAGGAATCAAAGATAGTTTAAAGAAATCAGTACACTCTTTAATCTTTTCTTTGCCAAGGAGTGAGTAAGATGAGAAAGCTAAAACTAGCGTTTGGGCCAAGTCACTTGGTGTCCCTCGCTCGCTATTGTGGAGAGACCATATTGGATTTCATCGTAATTTGCTGTTTCTGTGTTATTCCTTGCGTGTTATGATAATATGCCGTTTTGAGGTAGTGGGGTACTGAAGATTTATCACAGACACATCACTCTCGGTATCCCACACAATCAGTGCACTGTGGTGAAAATGTCAGTTAGTGACACATCAGCGGTAAACGATTTTAGGAAATTCTAGGATGAACACAATAATAATGCTTCACGATGTACGTGTGGACGTGGTCTTGTGGTTTGAGATGTGCTGTTATGGAGCTGAAGGAAACAGGTTCGTTTTCTGCTACATGCTAATATTTTCATCTTCGTATTTGTGACAAATTATGGATCTATCTACTCCTGTAACAGGCGTATGTTCTGGAATATTCGATGTTATTTACATAACATAAGAGTGCACTCTCTCAGAAATGATTTTCTTCGATTTTGTGGCTCCAGTCTCATTAAAAAACGGAAGATGAAATTTCTGTGGGTGAAACGACCAGTAATATAATTTTTACGAGGGTGAGTCAAACGAAAATCTTAAATTTTTTTAAAAATATTATTTATTGTGCAGAAGTGGTACAAAGCTGTATTAGTTTTCAACATAATCTCCCCCACGCTCAATGCAAGTCCTCCAGCGTTTACAAAGTGCATAAATTCCTTTAGAAAAAAATTCTTTTGGTAGTCTGCGCAACCACTCGTGCACCGTGTGGCGTACCTCTTCATCAGAACGGAACTTCTTTCCTCCCATTGCGTCTTTGAGTGGTCCAAACATATGGGAATCACTTGGAGCAATGTCTGGTGAGTATGGTGGATGAGGAAGACACTCAAAATGCAGTCTGTGATTCTTGCAACTGTTGTACGGGCAGTGTGGGGCATTGCATTGTCATGTTGCAAAAGGACACCTGCTGACGGCAATCCACGTCGCTTTGATTTGATTGCAGGCTGCAGATGATTTATGTATGATGCACTGGTGACAGTGATCCCTCTAGGCATGTAATGCTCCAAAATGACGCCTTTTTCGGCTCAAAAGAGAGTCGGCATAACCTTCCCTGCTGATGGCTCTGTTCGAAACTTACTTGGTTTTGGTGATGAGAAATAGCGCCATTTCTTGCGTGCTCTCTTCGTTTCCTGTTGGTAGAAGTGAATCCAGGTTTCGTCCACAGTAACGATTCTTGCAAGGAAGCCATCACCTTCTAGGTCAAAGCGTCGAAATACTTCTTCAGAAGCATCTACACGTCGTTCTCTCATTTCAGGAGTCAGCTGCCGTGGCACCCATCTTGCAGACACTTTGTGAAACTGGAGCACATCATGCACAATGTGGTGTGCTGACCCATGACTAATCTGTAAACATGCTGCAATTTCATTCAGTGTCACTCGGCGGTTTTCCTTCACTATGGCTTCAACTGCTGCAATGTTCTGTAGAGTCTCAACTCGTTGTGCCTGACCTGGACGAGGAGCATCTTCCACTGAGGTCACACCATTTGCGAAATCCTACTTCATTCGTAGACTTGCTGCTGTGGTAAACATGCATCACCGTGGTGAACCTTCATTCGATGACTTTCAATAGGATTCACACCTTCACTATGCAAAAACCGAATAACAGAATGCTGTTCTTCCCTGGTGCAAGTCGCAAGTGGGGCAAACATCTTTATATTGATACTGCGACGGTATGTGTGCATCTGCACTACGCTGTCACCTACAGGTCATTCTGCCTGCTGTTTGTAGCACGCTTACCAACTTAGAGGATAACGGCGCGAAATTTCGATTTGTTATTACAAATTTAAGGTTTCCATTTCACTCACCCTCGTATTATCGCTGTCAAGTATTTGGCCTCTTTTTTTTCAGATCACAGTACAATCTCAGTTACCTGAAATAGAAGGAGGGAAGCCATTTTGGATGACAATTTTTTCAGCCAACCCATGAACATCTAACTTGTACTACAGTATTTTGTTTTGTAATTACACTAAGTATTTTTGAGAGTTAGTGGAATACAAGAATCCCTTTGCAGGCTACGGTTGCGCTCTTTATTAAAGTTAAAATTAATTTTTAGGTTTACAGTACAATAATATATATTGAGGTGAGAAAAATCATGGGATACCTCTTAATACCGTGACGGGACTCTTTTTGCCCTGTGTAGTACAGTAACTCCACGTGGCATGGACTCAACAAGTCGGAAGTCTCCCGCAGAAATATCAAACCAGGCTGCCTCTGAAGCCACCCGTGACTAAACTGTTAGCAGTGCAGGAATTTGGTAGCGAACTGATCTCTCTATTATCTCCCATAAATTTTCGATGGGATTCATGTATGTACGCATGTGGATGGCGATAATATTGTGTACACAAGGCAGTCCATTGGTGGAGCTGTCGCTTGTGTTCAGATGAGGCATGTGAAACCTCTTTCCAATGTCATTGTGGCCAAATCATTTGCTCGAATTGTACAGAATGTTCTTCAAACCAGTTGCGAGCAATTGTGGTCCAGTTACACGGCGTATTGTCATCAATAAAAATTCCGTCGATGTTTGTGAATATGAAGTCCCTGAAAAGGGTTTCAAAAGGTCTACAAGTAACCGAATGTAACCATTTCCAGTCAGTGATGGGTTCGGTCGGACCAGAGTTTCCAGCCCATTCCATGTAAACACGGCCCACACCAATATCTACATCTATATCTACATACATACTCCGCAATCCACCATACGGTACGTGGTGGAGGGTACCTCGTACCACAACTAGCATCTTCTCTCCCTGTTCCACTCCCAAACAGAACGAGGGAAAAATGACTGTCTATATGCCTCTGTACGAGCCCTAATGTCTTTTATCTTCGTGATCTTTCCGCGAAATATAAGTTGGCAGCAGTAAAATTGTACTGCAGTCATCCTCAAATGCTGGTTCTCTAAATTTCCTCCTTTCCTCTAGAGACTCCCACCCGAGTTCCTGAAGCATTTCCGTAACACTATCGTAATGATCAAATCTACCAGTAACAAATCTAGCAGCCCGCCTCTGAGTTGCTTCTATGTCCTTCCTCAATCCGACCTGATAGGGATCCCAAACGCCCGAACAGTACTCAAGAATAGGTCGTATTAGTGTTTTGTAAACGGTCTCCTTTACAGATGAACCACATCTTCCCAAAATTCTACCAAGGCACCGAAAACGACTATCAACCTTCCCCACAGCTGCCATTACATGCTTGTCCCACTTCATATCGCTCTGCTATGTTACGCCCAAATATTTAATCGACGTGATTGTGTCAAGTGCTACACTGCTAATTGAGTATTCAAACATTACAGGATTCTTTTTCCTAATCATCTGCATTAATTTACATTTATCTATATTTAGGGTTAGCTGCCATTCTTTACACCAATCACAAATCCTGTCCAAGTCATCTTGTATCCTCCTACAGCCACTCAACGACGACACCTTCCCGTACACCACGCCATCATCAGCAAACAGCCGCACATTGCTATCCACCCTATCCAAAAGATGATTTATGTAGATAGAAAACAACAGCGGACCTACTACACTTCCCTGGGGCACTCCAGATGATACCCTCACTTCCGATGAACACTCACCATCGAGGGCAACGTACTGGGTCTATGCGGTTATTTCACCCGGTGTTACTTGCTGTTAGCACTGACAAACGCCACTAGTCTCCGTTGTAAAGAGAAGATCACTGCCTTGTCTGTGGTGAGAGGTAATGCCTCAAAAATTTGCCATTCACAGCAGAAACTTGACACTGTGGATCCTGGAGTACTGAATTCCGTAATGATTTCCGAAATGGAATGTCCAATGCTTCTAGCTCCAACTATCACTCGTCGTCGAAAGTCAGTTGATGCCATCGTGTGGACATAATGATATTGGAAAACTTTTGATATGAATCACCTGAACGCAAGTGCCAGATCCACCAATGGACTGCCTTACGTACACAATACGTACTTATCGGTATCCCATGACTTTCGTCACTGAAGTGTATAGGGTGTTTCCGTAAGAGAGCGCAAAAACGTTACAGGACATAGAGAATGCTGAACCGAACAATTTGGGGCAGGGAAGCACGGGTCGAAGAAGCCAGCTTATGGGGATAAGGAAGTAAACTTGTCTACCTAGCTCTAGTGTTTTCCACATTATTTACAACTAACACACACATGTTTTCACATACTGTGCTGTTTATTTATATGCGCATTCTTTATTTCCTGCAAGGAAACAAGGAGGACGAGCCTGATCGCTAGGGAGTCATGATGCAGGTTTTCTTTACTTTACTTGTCCGTAAATTGGCTCCGTTGTATCTTATTTACATTGTCCCAAGACACAACGTGCTATGAATCAGCGACAGACCCATTCGTTACTCAGTGCTATTCAGAGACGCACAGTGGAATACGATGGAGCAGTACCAGTACAGTTTCGCACAATTCACTGACGTGCACCTTGTGTATGGGGAAGTATGTTGCAATACTCTGCTGAAGGGTTGTACAGCGAACGATTTCCTAAAAGGCGTCATCCGTCACGGCGAGTGTTTATTTCTCTCGATCGACGAATGAGAGAGATTGGCAGAAACAAGGTACATGGCAACATGAAGACCACTCGCAACGTCGATTCAGAAGAGGAAATGCTGGAACATGTTGCAG
Organism: Schistocerca americana; assembly: GCF_021461395.2. Lineage (NCBI taxonomy): Eukaryota > Metazoa > Arthropoda > Insecta > Orthoptera > Acrididae > Schistocerca > Schistocerca americana. The sequence continues at coordinate 47,109,724 of NC_060127.1, forward strand.
CGGACACCACTACAAGTATTGCATAGTATTGCACGTGAAATGGGCGTTACACATACTACTTTGTGATGAGTATTTCACGAAGGACAATTACAGCCATATCACCCACAACGAGTCCACGCAACGCTTGTGGTTGCTCCAAAAGTGGATTGATCGACCAGATTTCCTCCAGATCGTGCTGTTTACTGGCGAGGCCTCATTTGGTCATGATGGTATTTCGAACAGCAGGAATGTGTGGGAAAGGAAAACCCTCATGCTGTAGGAGAGTCACACCATGAAGTACACTATGTGATCAAACATACGTTTTTCATATTACGTGCATTGTGCTGCCACCTACTGCCAGGTACTCCATATCAGCGACCTCAGTAGTCATTAGACACCGTGAGAGAGCAGAATGGGGCGCTCTGCGGGACTCACGGACTTCGAACGTGATCAGGTGATTGGACGTCACTTGTCTCATACGTCTGTACGTGAGATTTCCATACTCCTAAACATCTCTAGGTCCACTGTTTCCGATGTGGTAGTGAAGTGGAAACATGAAGAGACACGTACAGCACAAAAACGCACAGGGCGACCTCGTCTGTTGTCTGTCAGAGACCGCCGACAGTTGAAGACGGTCGTAATGTGTAATAGGTAGACATCTATCCAGACCATCGCACAGGAATTACAAACTGCAGCAGGATCCACTTCAAATACTATGACAGTTAGGCGGGAGATGAGAAAACTTAAAATCCAAGTTCGTGCGACTGCTCGTAAGCCACACATCGCGCCGGTAAAAAAAAATGGCTCTGAGCACTATGGGACTCAACTGCTGAGGTCATTAGTCCCCTAGGACTTAGAACTAGTTAAACCTAACTAACCTAAGGACATCACAAACATCCATGCCCGAGGCAGGATTCGAACCTGCGACCGTAGCGGTCTTGCGGTTCCAGACTGCAGCGCCTTTAACCGCACGGCCACTTCGGCCGGCGCGCCGGTAAATGCCAAACGACGCCTCGCATTGTGTAAGGAGCGTAAACGTTGGACGATTGAACAGTGGAAAAACGTTGTGTGGAGTGACGAATCACGGTACACAAATGTGGCGATCCGATAGCAGGGTGTGGATATGGCGAATGTCTGTTGAACGTCATCCGCCAGCGTGTGTATTGACAACAGTAAAATACGGAGGCGGAGGTGTTATGGGTGGTTGCGTTTTTCATTGAGGGAGCTTACACCCCTTGTTGTTTAGCGTGGCACTATCGCAGCACAGGCCTACATTGATGTTTTAAGTACCTACTTGCTTCCCAGTGTTGAAGAGCAATTCGGGGATGGCGATTGCATCTTTCAACACGATCGAGCACCTGCTCATAATGCACGGCCTGTGGCGGAGTGGTTAGACTACAATAACATCCCTGTAATGGACTGGCCTGCACAGAGTTCTGATCTGAACACTATAGAACACCTTTGGGATGTTTTGGAACGCTGACTTCGTGCCAGGCCTCACCAAGCGACATCGATACCTCTCCTCAGTACAGCACTCTGTGAAGAATTGGCTGCCACTCCCTAAGAAACCTTCCAGCACCTGACTAAACGTATGCCTGCTAGAGTGGAAGCTGTCATCAAGGCCAAGGGTGGACCAACAGCATATTGAATTCCAGCATTACCGTTGGAGGGCGCAACGAACTTTTAAGTTCAAAATGGTTCAAATGGCTCTGAGCACTATGGGACTTAACATCTGTGGTCATCAGTCCCCTAGAACTTAGAACTACTTAAACCTAACTAACCTAAAGACATCACACACATCCAAGCCCGAGGCAGGATTCCAACCTGCGACCGTAGCAGTCGCGCGCCTCCGGACTGAGCGCCTAGAACCGCGAGACCACCACGGCCGGCAACTTTTAAGTCATTTGCAGCCAGACGTCCTGATACTTTTGATCACAGTGTACGTTTTGCTGTGAATACTTGAGCCGGCATTGTAGGTGACAATGGACTTCTACCTGGCCATCTGAATGGTCACCTGTCATTGAGGCTCGTGCAAAGAGTTCTACTCGAGTTGTCGGAGCATATACGCTCGGGTGTACGTGAGAGACGTGGATGCAACATGACGGCGCACCACCTCACTTTATTGTGGATGTCCGCAACCATCTCGGTGGTGTATTTCCTAGTCGCTGATTGGAAGGGGAGGTCCCATTCCATGGCCTGCGAGATCACCTGACCTGAATCCCCTCAATTATTCGCTATGCTCGCGCCGAGTGACCACGTGGTTTAAGCCTCCATGTCACGGTTTGCGAGGCCCCTCCCGCTGGAGGTTAGAGTCCTCCCTTGGGCATGGGTGTGTGTGTGTGTGTGTGTGTGTGTGTGTGTGTGTGTGTGTGTGTGTGTTGTTCTTAGTACAAGTTGAACTAACTTACGTATTGAGTTAGTCTAGGGACCGATGAGGCAATGGCCTTGCTGCAGTGGATACACCGGTTCCCGTGAGATCACCTTAGTTAAGCGTTGTCGGCCGTGGCCGGCACTTGGATGGGTGACCATCCGGCCGCCATGCGCTGTTGCCATTTTTCGGGGTGCACTCAGCCTCATGTTGCCAATTGAGGAGCTACTCGACCGAACAGTAGCGGCTCCGGTCGAAGAAAACCATCATAACGACCGGGAGAGTCGTGTGCTGACCACACGCCCCTCCTATCTGCATCCTCAACTGAGGATGACACGGCGGTCGGATGGTCCCGATGGGCCACTTGTGGCCTGAAGACGGAGAACTAGGGACCAATGACCTCAGCAGTTTGGGCCGTTAGGAATTCTCATACATTTGAAAATTTATTTATTTATTTGGTGTGGGGATACCTAAAGTCACTTGTGTATGAGACCCCAGGGGATAGGGAGATGGAATTAGCTGCCATAATTGCAGCTGCCTGTGATGTGCTTCGAAACAGACGAGGTATATTTGTCAGGGTGCGTCATTGAGGTTGACAGCCGTCAGTTTCAGCACGTTTTGTAAGATACAGAACAACTGCTACTTTACTTGTATCAGTGATGGTATTTGCAGTTAACTGTAACTAATATAAATACAAAAGTACACAGTAAAGTGATTATATTTCTTTTTATCTCCTTAAGGTTTCTTCTCTGACCCCAGGTTCCCTACCTCAAACGGTTCAGTGGAGCATCCTCTATATCTTTTTAAGTTTTTGCACCCCGTATACAGGGTGGTCCATTGACAGTGACCGGGCCAAATATATCACGAAATAAGCGTAAACGAAAAAACTAGAAAGAATTAAACTCGTATAGCTTGAAGGGGGAAACGTGATGGCGCTATGGTTGTCCCGCTACATGGCGCTGCCATAGGTCAAACTGATAACAACTGCGTTTTTTATATAGGAACCCCCAGTTTTTATCACACATTCGTGTTGTACGTAAATAAATATGAATGTTTTAGTTGGACCACTTTTTTGGCTTTGTGATAGATGACGCTGTAATAGTCACAAACATTGGCTCACAATTTTAGATGAACAGTTGGTAACAGGTAGGTTTTTTTAAATTAAAATACAAAACTTAGGTTGTTCCAGTGTGATATATGTAACTTTGTGAACTTATCATTCCTGAGAGCGCATGTTGTTACAGTGTGATTATCTGTAAATACCCCATTAATGCAATAAATGCTCAAAATGTGTCCGTCAACCTCAATCCACCTGTCATGAAATATGCTATTCAATACTTGGTGGGTTACTGTATGGCGCGGCATTATGGGAGGAAGGATAATTGGCCCCCATTGTATCAATGGCAATCTAAATGGTGCAATGTATGCTGATTTCCTACGTAATGTTCTACCGATGTTACTACAAGATGTTTCACTGCATGACAGAATGGCGATATACTTCCAACATGATGGATGTTCGGCACAAAGCTCGCATGCGGTTGAAGTGCTATTGAATAGCATATTTCATGACAGGTGGATTGGTCGACGAAGCACCATACCATGGCCCGCACGTTCACCGGATCTGACGTCCCCGGATTTCTTTCTGTGGGGAAAGTTGAAGGATATTTCCTATCGTGATCCACCGACAACGCCTGACAACATTCGTCAGCGAATTGTCAATGCATGTGCGAACATTACGGAAGGCGAACCGCTCGCTGTTGAGAGGAATGTCGTTACACGTATTGCCAAATGCATTGAGGTTGACGGACATCATTTTGAACATTTATTGCATTAATGTGGTATTTACAGATAATCACGATGTAACAGCATGCGTTCTCAGAAATGATAAGTTCACAAAGGTACATGCATCATATTGGAAGAACCGAAATAAAATGTTCAAACGTACCTACGCTCTGTATTTTAATTTAAAAAACCTAACTGTTACCAACTGTTCGTCTAAAATTGTGAGCCATATGTTTCTGACTATTACAGCGCCATCTATCACAAAGCGAAAAAAGTGGTCCAACAACATTCATATTAACAGAATGAGATTTTCACTCTGGAGCGGAGTGTGCGCTGATATGAAACTTCCTGGCAGTTTAAAACTGTGTGCCCGACCGAGACTCGGGACCTTTGCGTTTCGCGGGCAAGTGCTCCACCATCTGAGCTACCGAAGCACGAGTCACGCCCGGTCCCACAGCTTCACTTCTGCCAGTATCTCGTCTCCTACCTTCCAAACTTTACAGAAGCTCTCCTGCGAACCTTGCAGAACTAGCACTCCTGAAAGAAAGGATATTGCGGAGTGAAAATCTCATTCTGGAAACATCCCCCAGGCTGTGGCTAAGCCATGTCTCCGCAATATCTTTTCTTTCAGGAGTGCTAGTTCTGCAAGGTTCGCAGGAGAGCTTCTGTAAAGTTTGGAAGGTAGGAGACGAGATACTGGCAGAAGTGAAGCTGTGGGACAGGGCGTGAGTCGTGCTTCGGTAGCTCAGATGGTGGAGCACTTGCCCGCGAAAGGCAAAGGTCCCGAGTTCGAGTCTCGGTCGGGCACACAGTTTTAATCTGCCAGGAAGTTTCAACATTCATATTTCTTTACGTACTACACGAATATGTAATAAAAATGGGGGTTCCTATTTAAATAAATGCAGTTGATATCCGTTTGACCTATGGCAGCGCCATGTAGCGGGCCAACCATAGCGCCATCTGGTTTTACCCCTTCAAGCTAGACGAGTTTCGTTCTTTGTACTTTTTTGGTTTGATGCTTATTTCGTGAGATATTTGGCCCGGTCACTATCAATGGACCACCCTGTATAAAGTGTGACGGTTCGCCTGTGAATGAAATGGAAGGCGGCGTCGGAGATTGTGGCAGATGCGCTCGGCTTGCGACCCGACGTACGTACCTTGAGCGGGCGTCGGCCAGAGCGAGCCGCGCCGCAGGTGGGCAGCGGGCGGCAGCGTCGGCGGCGGGGGCGGCGGCGGCGCCGGCGCCGGCGAGTGCAGCGACTGCAGGGAGTGGTGGAGCAGCGGCGGCGTGAGCGACGCGGTGCCCATCTTGCGCCGCTTCCGGCAGCCCGGAGACTCGTCGGCGATGCCGGCGACCGCGAACCGGTCGTGCACGGAGGAGAGCGCGCGCAGGAAGTCCGCCAGGGACGTCTCCTCCAGCACGCTGCCCATGTGCTCCGTGTGGCCGCGGGCCTGCGCCGCGCCCTGCGCAACAGCCGGCAACCCTTCAGCGACCTTCACCGGCGGAGGGTACCAATCCAGACCAGCCATTCGGGACGGACTGGCTTTCTCTCGTGGGAGAAGGTAGGGTAAGGTGACGAAGAGTCTAAAGGTCTCCGTAAAGCATTTTGTCAAACTTAACTTTATCAAATATTTGACTATATACATCGAGGTTTGACGCGTTTGTCAAGCACCGATCGTGTTTGACAAAAGGGGAAGGTAGAGTATAGTGACGGTCTAAAAGCCCCCATAAAGCATTTTGTCAAACTTTGTCAAATATTTGACTGTGTACATTTCAGTTTGACGTGTTTGTCAAGCACCGATCGTGTTTGAGAGGGGAAGGTAGGGTAAGGTGACGAAGAGTCTAAAGGCCCCCGTAAACGATCAAGCATTTTGTCTTTGTCAAATATTTGGCAGTGTACATTGCAGTTTGACTTGTTTGTCAAGCACCGATCGTGTTTGAGAGAAATTGTGATTGACAAAAAGTTTGACAAGACGGCGAACGCCGTTTCTGTTAACGTTTCGCCACATTTGTTTATTAAAAAATTCTTTCATTGTGATTTACCTTGCTGTAACGTGAGTTTCCACTACTATGAAAACTACAATCAAGTATGAAAACAAAATAACACTGACAATTACCACAGTGGTAAAGCTATTATATCTTCCCCAGCAATACACACTGAAGATATGATATGGGTTAATAATAGCTCTCTCGATGTTCCAGATGTGAAATTTTTTTTATAATTATGTCAACTACCTAATCGCTCGTAGTTTCATTTCACAAAGGACAAGTCATCAGCGAGAGCCAGTGTACAGAATAAAACAGAATTTGTAGGCCATTCACGAGAATGATACTAAGTTTCCCAACGATTTTGACGCTAGTATTTGCTAGCAGTGGGCTTTCAATTCTAAAAATGAAAATACGGAGAAAAAGAGAGCGAATCTACAGGAGTGTGTGATGTGTTCCGTAAATAAATATATTTTGAAACAGCTCAATACACATATTTTCACATGTATAACCTCTTTTTGTGGTTACCAAATTGGTAAAGTACTGTCTTAATACTTAAGCCTAGTATCTGCAGCAAAAGCCTTGCTGGGTATATGAAATTATCATATAAAAGGTAGTCAACTTTAAATTACTAATGTGTTTGTAAGGTGTCAGGCAAATCCAACACCTTCCATGAAAAACTCTGACATGATAAGCAAATCCAGTAGTATGTCACATAGCTCCGAATAAATCGTGACATTAAATTAACCAAAGTAATACGAGTAACGAGTGAGCAAATGGAATACCACAGCTAACACAAGAATGCCTAAATGCATGTCATACCTTCCCACCGTGAGACAGACGCAGTTCCGAGTGGAGAAACGAGAACAGAAGCCGAGAGCAGAACCGTGTTCAGCTGGAAGGCGCTACGATAAGGTACGAGACACCCACGTCACCAGCTAACCGCTAGGACCCCCCCCCCCCCCCCCCCCCCCGCCCATGTTAAAAGCTAGAGCCCTCCAGAAGAACAGTATAGATCTTACGATAACACTAAAAGGATCACCCCAGCCGCAAGTTTTAGCGTGAGATTTTTTCGCGTCTCTATTACGTCAGGACCATCCCCCAGCCCATGTTAAAAGATAGAGCCCTCCAGAAGAACAGTATAGATGTTACGATAACAACAAAAGGACCACCCCAGCCGCAAGTTTTAGCGTGAGACTTTTTCGCGTCTCTGTTACGTTGCAAACTTTAAAAACATTGCCCCACCACGAAAAGTATAACGTTTCTCATTAGATAGACAGAATTTTTGTAGGCAGAGCTTAAGGTTAACATTGAGACCCTGATTGGTCAGATGAAAACACAGCCAGATAGTTTTTTTAAATCAGCTTCGGAAAATTGTAGTAAGGAGAAGTAAGGAGAGAGTTGCTTCCGAGACGGCGAGGTAAGCGGAGCTGTGCTGCTCGCCGCCCCCTGACGAACACCGACAAGGTAATGAATGCACGCGATGCCGCATAACAGCGCATAAAGCTTCACTCAGAACTGCAGAAGTCTCATCTGTTACCCCCCCCCCCCCCCCTTTTTTTGCGCAATACTAGTGTCGATCGTCAATTAATGCTCATGGTGTCCACATTTGCCACTTGAAGTAAAAATCTGAAACGCGATGATTTTTCTGTTATGTAGTTATTGAGAAGCCACATCAGCCACTGTAATTTACGACAAGTTAGGTAAGTAATTAAAGATAATTGAGGGTCACTGTAGACCATTTTGTTAGTTTTCTCTTTTGTGAAACTTAATTTAAACCTAGATTATAGATGTGATATTGCATAGGTTATCCTTCGATCCATTGTAGAACTTGGAAACCCATTCAGGGAATATTCATTCACATTTTTGTTGAACGCAGTTGGTTTTTACCATCCTGTATTAAAACATTTCCTTTTATCAATAGTGCAATTTATAAACAATGTTTTGTGAGTAGAATAGAATTTACAATGGTAAACTTTGCTTTTTCGACGTTGTTTTACCAGCTAACTAAAAATAGGAAAGCCTTGAACCCCTTCTACTAAATTTAGTTAGTATTAAGATTATTTTACAGGGAGTGCAGTGGAGCTGACGCTGAAATCATTAAGTATTTGGTTATATCATCGCTAGTCTCACTGAAGTCTTCTGAACTCTGCATGTCATGTGTGGTCTGGCGTCTCCTTACCAGCAACAGGTCCCAGGTTCAAACTAGTCAATTCCCTAAAAAACACGCTCAGAGCGTCGTTGCGCGAAAGTGGTAGGGAGGCACGATATAGAACCGACAGACACCACGCAGAATGTTAGATGTTAAGTCAAAAATAAAGTAAAATTTGGTTCCCTTTCAATCTTAGTACGGCGTTTTCATTTCCTCTAAGTGGAATAAAAACACGCAGACAGTCACTGACCATATGTTTTGATTATTTATAGAATTTTTCTGGGTTTGTGACGGCACCGTCAATATGCAAAACCACCCACGCTTCGGTCACACTGAAGAGCCAAAGAAACTGGTACACCTCCGTAATATCGTGTACGGCCCCCGCGAGCACACAGAAGCGCCGCAATATGATGTGGCTTACACTTGACTAATCTCTGAAGTAGTGGTGGTGGGAACTGACACCATGAATCCTGCAGGGCTGTCTGTCCATAAGAGCACGAGGGGGTCGAGATCTCTTCTGAACAGCACGTTGAGGCCATCTCAGATATGCTCAATAATGTTCCTGACTGGGGAGTTTGGTGGCCAGCGGACGTCTTTAATCTCAGAAGAATGTTCCTGGAGTCACTCTGTAGGAATTCTGGACGCGTGGGGGGTCGCATTGTCCTGCTGGAATTGCCCAAGTCCGTCTGAATGCACAATGGACGTGAAAGGATGCACAGGATCAGACAGGATGCTTACGTACGTTTCACCTGTCAGAGTCGTATCTACATGTATCAGGAGTCCCGTATCACTCCAATTTCACACGCCCCACACCATTACAGTGCCTCCACCAGCTTGAACAGTCCTCTGCTGACATGCAGGGTCCATGGATTCGTGAGGTTGTCTCAATACCCATCCATATACGTCCATTCGCTCGATACAATTTGAAACGAGACACGTCCGTCCAGACACCATGTTTCCAGTCAGCAACAGTCCAATGTCTGTGTTTATGAGCCCAGGCGAGGTTTAAAACTTTGTATTGTGCAGTCATCAGGGGTACGCAAGTGGGCCTTCGGCCCCGAAAGCCCATATCGATGATGTTTCGTTGAATGGTTCGCACGGTGACACTCTTTGATGGCCCAGCAATGAAATTCTTAGCAATTTGTGGTAGAGTTGCACTTCTGTCACGTTGAATGAATCTCTTCAGTCGTTGTTGATCCCGTTTTTGGAGGATCTTTTTCCAGCCTCAGCGATGTCGCAGATTTGATGCATTACCGGGTTCCTGATATTCACCGTACATTCGTGAAATGGTCGTACGGGAAAATCCCCACTTCATCGCTACCTCGGAGATGCTGTGTCCCATCGCCCGTGGGTCGATTATAGCACCATGTTCAAACTCTTGATAACCTGCCAGTGCAGCAGCAGTAACCAATCAACAACTGCGCCAGACACTTGTTGTCTTACATAGGCGTTGCCGTCCGCAGCGCCGTATTCTGCCTGTTTACATATCTATGTATTGGAATACGCATGTCTATCTATACCAGTTTCCTTGGCGCTTCAGTATACTACGCATGAAGAGGTTACGAACAAGATCAATGTTTTACGTTTACTGCGACATACAAGTGGAGTGGAATGAAATAAAAGAAACCGAAGTTCTCCAGTTTTTCCACGGACGATGTGGGCTATATACTCCCACATTCCTGTATGTTAATGACCCGTCATTAGAGGACCAAGTAGAAGAGAATAAATTTTCGCACACTTGTGTCTTCTTTTTCAATGTGCGGGTGAAGTAACGCTAAACATGTTGTTATACGTTTCACTGTCCATCCATAATTTTATACTAGCCGATAAGGCGTGGCGCCTTATATAGCTCCTGTCTAGAGCCTGTGTATTGGGAGACGGACTCAATGCGTGTACAGTGACAGATGGTCCGAAGTGGGTTCAGTCGAGTACGTAGTTCTAGTTTTCATCTGCTAGAGGACAGTAGTGCTCAAATACATTGAAGAAACAAGTCAAGAGAATGATTTTGTGCATTGTTATGTTTATTTCTTGAAGGATTTTTGGTTTATTTACAAGAGCAGTTGAACGGAATGGACAGTGTCTTGAAAGGAGGATATAAGATGAACATCAACAAAAGCAAAACGAGGATAATGGAATGTAGTCAAATTAAGTCGGGTGATGCTGAGTGAATTAGATTAGGAAATGAGACACTTAAAGTAGTAAAGGAGTTTTGCTATTTAGGGAGTAAAATAACCGATGATGGTCGAAGTAGAGAGGATATAAAATGTAGACTGGCAATGGCAAGGAAAGCGTTTCTCAAGAAGAGAAACTTGTTAACATCGAGTATAGATTTAAGTGTCAGGAAGTCGTTTATGAAAGTATTTGTGTGGAGTGTAGCCAGGTATGGATGTGAAACATGGACGATAACTAGTTTGGACAAGAAGAGAATAGAAGCTTTCGAAATGTGGTGCTACAGAAGAATGCTGAAGATAAGGTGGGTAGATCACGTAACTAATGAGGAGGTATTGAATAGGATTGGGGAGAAGAGGAGTTTGTGGCACAACTTGACTAGATGAAGGGATCGGTTGGTAGGACATGTTTTGAGGCATCGAGGGATCACAAATTTAGCATTGGAGGGCACCGTGGAGGGTAAAAATCGTAGAGGGAGACCAAGAGATGAATACACTAAGCAAATTCAGAAGGATGTAGGTTGCAGTAGGTACTGGGAGATGAAGAAGCTTGCACAGGATAGAGTAGCATGGAGAGCTGCATCAAACCAGTCTCAGGAATGAAGACCACAACAACAACAACGTTTTTACAGTTTTCTATATGCTTTTAGTAGTGTGAATGATGCGTGAATGTGGTCTAAAGTAAATATGTAGATCATTGTTCTACTGATAAACGCTGTACGAACTAGCGTGAGAAACATTTAAGAGAGTGTGAATGCAGGCGATGGGGAATTTTGCATCATAATATGTTCAGTACGTTTATGATAAAAGGAAAGCTAATTCGAGTGCAAATGAAAATAGTTAATAACGTAAAATATAAACAAAATATCAGAATGTTAAATATTTCTAATGTTCTAATGTGTGTGAAATCTTATGGGACTTAACTGCTAAGGTCATCAGTCCCTAAGCTTACACACTACTTAACGTTAATTATCCGAAGGACAAACACACACACCCATGCCCGAGGGAGGACTCGAACCTCCTCCGGGACCAGACGCACAGTCCATGACTGCAGCGCCTTAGAGTTAAATATTTATTTCGGGAAAAAGTACAGGTCGAAAGTGTGTTATTTGTTGATTGGTTAGTCATGAAAAGCGCGGACTAACGCGGGAGAATAATGCTTTTTTGTTGCCCTTAAGGAAAATCGACCAATCACAATCGAGTGTTCTTCGTGCGTCTTTTCTCCTGGAGATAGAGAATGCTTACAGCAGTCTAAAGTAGTTTGAGCCCAGCCTTTCAATGGTACGGCCGTGTGTAGTATGAGCTCCGAAGGAAGTTGTAATTCGCAGAATGTAGTTCTCCTACATGTTTCAAAAGTGTTTTAAAGTGAAGGCTTATTTATTCCGGTGATTTTTTTTAGAAAGTATGGACTTTTTAAGTAATTTTGTGTATGAAAAAAGACAGTAATCCTGCATGACATATTGAGCAGATCGGTAACTAAAAAGTCACTAGACACCGATAAACTTGATAGTATGGCGAGCATTTTCAAAATGGTTCAAATGGCTCTGAGCACTATGGGACTTAACTTCTGAGGTCATCACTCCCATAGAACTTAGAACTACTTAAACCTAACTAACCTAAAGACATCACACACATCCATGCCCGATTCAGGATTCGAACCTGCGACCGTAACGGTCGCGCAGTTCCAGACTGTAGCGCCTAGAACCGCTCGGCCACTCCAGCCGGTTGATCATTTTCATTTAAGAACAATCGGTCCTTAGTAGCTGCTAAGATTTCGGGAAATACGTTACCATAAACTTGCTAACGTGAATGAAAGGGATTCTGCATGACTGTGCTAAGATTACCGCGGGCTTGGCAGTGCATGTGACCATTATCAAGGTTCAGAATATACCGAATTTTACCATTATTTCCACCTTTCATACAAAATTAAGACTTTTCCCTATTCTTGGAACAGTTACATTGTCCTGGTGCGAGTTGCAGTATGGTAGGTTTCTGCTCGGCTTTCCTACCAGCGATCTGCTGCAACGAGTTCACAGATAGGTGGAGGTAATCTACATCTACATGGATACTCTGCAAATCATATTTAAGTGCCTGGCAGAGGGTTCATCGAACCACCTTCACAATTCTCTATTATTCCAATCTTGTATAGCGCGCGGAAAGAATGAACACCTATATCTTTCCCTACGAGCTCTGATTTCCCTTATTTGATCGTGGTGGTCGTTCCGCCCTATGTAGGTCGGTCACAACAAAATATTTTCGCATTCGGAGGAGAAAGCTGGTGATTGACGACGAAAAACGCCTTTCTTTTAATGATTTCCAGCCCAAATCCTGTATCATTTCTGTGACACTCTCTCTCATATTTCGCGATAGTACAGAGTGTGCTGCCCTTCTTTGAACATTTTCAATGTACTCCGTCAGTCCTGCCTGGTAAGGATCCCACACCGCGCAGCAGTATTCTAAAAGAGGACGGACAAGCGTAGTGTAGGCAGTCTCCTTCGTAAGTCCGCTACATTTTCTAAGTGTCCTGACAATAAAACGCAGCCTTTGGTTAGACTTCCCCACAACATTTTCTATGTGTTCTTTCCAATTTAAGTTGTTCGTAATTGTAATACCTATGTATTTAGTTGAATTTACAGCTTTTAGATTAGACTGATTTGTCGTGTAACCGAAGTTTAACGAGTTCCTTTTAGCACTCATGTGGATGACCTCTCACTTTTCGTTATTTAGGGTCAACTGCCACTTTTCGCACCAGTCAGATATTTTTTGTAAATCGTTTTGCAGTTTGTTTGGATCTTCTGATGACTTTATTAGTCGATAAACGACAGTGTCATCTGCAAACAACAAAAGACGGCTGCTCAGATTGCCTCCCAAATCGTTTATACAGATAAGGAACAGCAAAGGGCCTATAAGACTACCTCGGGGAACACCTGAAATCATTTGTGTTTTACTCGATGACTTTACGTCGATTACTACGAACTGTGACCTCTCTGACAGGAAATCGTCAATCGAGTCACATAACTGAGGCTATATTCTATAAGCACGCAATTTTACTACGAGCCGCTTGTGGGGTACAGTGTCAAAAGCCTTTTGGAAATCCAGGAATACGGAATCGATCTGAAATCCCTTGTCAATAGCACTCAGCACTTTATGTGAATAAAGAGCTAGTTGTGTTTCACAGGAATGATGTTTTCTAAACCAATGTTGACTGTGTGTCAATAGAGCATTTCCTTCGAGGTAATTCATAATGTTCGAACACAACATATGTTCTAAAATCCTGCTGCAAATCGACGTTAGCGATATGGGCCTGTAATTTAGTGGATTACTCCTACTACCTTTCTTGAATATTTGTGTGACCTGTGCAACTTTCCAATCTTTGGGTACGGATCTTTCGTCGAACGAACGGTTGTATATGATTGTTAAGTATGGAGCTAATGCATCAGGATACTCCGAAAGGAACCTAATTGGTATACAGTCTGGACCAGAAGACTTGCTTTTATTAAGGGATTTGAGTTGCTTCACTTCTACGTTACTCATGTTGTTCTCGATTCGAATTCTGGAATATTTGCTTCGTCTTATTTTGTGAAGGCATTTCGGAAGGCTATGTTTAGTAAATCTGCTTTGGCAGCACTGTCTTGGATAGTATCTCCATTGTTATCGCACAGAGAAGGCACTGATTGTTTCTTGCCGCTAACATACTTCACATACGACCAGAATCTCTTTGGATTTTCTGCCAGGTTTCGAAACAAATTTTCGTTGCGGAAACTATTGGGGGCGTCTCGCAATTAACTCCGCGCTAAGTTTCGAGCTTCTGTAAAGGATCGCCAATCTTGGGGATTTTGCGTCTGTTTAAATTTGGCATGTTTGTTTCGTTGTTTCTGCAAGAGTGTTCTAATGGACTAAAGTAACCGCGCCGCCGCACTGCGTCCACGGTCTGGGTGCGTGAGCCCCACACCACACACTGTCCTTTTCCCTTCTGTTTTTGCACAATGAAAACTGCCAGGCGCCTGCACAGGTAGGGTCTGCCACACAATAGCAGTGTGACCACACAGATAGATTACAGAGCCTGTGTACAGAGAGAGTGGCCATAGGTGAAGTTGCCCGTGATTGGTTGATTAGCTTTGGCGCCATTTTTCTGCCAAACGTCTCTCGCGCTTCCTATGTTCGCCGTGCTTTTGAGTTGAAGTTCAGAGGCCTTTTGGAAACGATTAAAAGGTATTTGAATTATTGAGAGGCTTGTTATGCGTTGTGCATGCATGTTCGATTTAGTTGTATATCGTTTTTAGTACGTAATTAGCGTTCGGGATCTTAAATACGAGTTGAAATAATGAAGCGTTTTGTGATGAAGTCGGTAGGCCTACATGTTTGAAGGAAACACGTTACTAATTGTACAGTATTGTTTTTGATATCTATAATTCGTTCTGCAGACGTTCGTAAACGATGCCAGGTTGTGATGCATTTGGTTGTTCCAATAGAGGCGAAGGTGGATTTCGCACGTTAGCATTTCCACGCAATGAAGAAAGACGAAAGCAGTGGGCAGTTTTTTTTTAAAATATTTTTAGTCACGCAAAACAGGTAGGCCTATTACAATATCCTGAATTTTTAAGCTCTTATTTCTTTAACAGTTCGTGCACACTGGTAGCATCACAAGCTTTTCTGGAGCCAATATCTGACGTCCTTGCTGGAAACGGAAAGTTACTGTAATTGTTGTGTCATGCTCATTCGACTTTATAGCGTCAAACTTTATTTCGTTCCGAATCAGAACACTAGGCATTATTTTGGTTTCAGTATTATTGCCTGACTGTTGACGCAGGCAAGTTGTAAGCACGTTTTCCGCAGTAGTCGTGGTTGCTGGAACATTATTCGTAGCAAATAATTGTAGGTACTCTTGAAAGTTTTTAATAGGCGTACTTACTGTGGGGTACAAGGGATACGGTAGTTTTCTTGTTATATTTGGTCGTTATTGCAGTAGCCTACATTTAACATTACTTGATATTTGTAATCTTTTTCGTTTGTTATCTACAAGAGGTTCAAATGGTTCTGAGCACTATGGGACTTAAATGCTGTGGTTATCAGTCCCCTAGAACTTAGAACTACTTAAACCTAACTAACCTAAGGACATCACACACATCCATGCCAGAGGCAGGATTCGAACGTGCGACCGTAGCGGTCGCGCGGTTCCAGACTGTAGCGCCTAGAACCGCTCGGCCACCACGGCCGGCTCTACAAGAGGTATTCAGTATATATCTATATACAGGGTGTTACAAAAAGGTGCGGCCAAACTTTCAGGAAACGTTCCTCACACACAAATAAAGAAAATATGTTATGTGGACATGTGTCCGGAAACGCTTACTTTCCATGTTAGAGCTCATTTTATTACTTCTCTTCAAATCATATTAATCATGGAATGGAAACACACAGCAACAGAACGTACCAGCCTGACTTCAAACACTTTGTTACAGGAAATGTTCAAAATGTCCTCCGTTAGCGAGGATACATGCATCCACCCTCCGTCGCATGGAATCCCTGATGCAGCCCTGGAGAATGGCGTATTGTATCACAGCCGTCCACAATACGCGAACGAAGAGTCTCTACATTTGGTACCGGGGTTGCGTAGACAAGAGCTTTCAAATGTCCCCATAAATGAAAGTCAAGAGGGTTGGGGTCAGGAGAGCGTGGATGCCATGGAATTGGTCCGCCTCTACCAATCCATCGGTCACCGAATCTGTTGTTGAGAAGCGTACGAACACATCGACTGAAATGTGCAGGAGCTCCATCGCGCATGAACCACATGTTGTGTCGTACCTGTAAAGGCACATGTTCTAGCAGCACAGGTAGAGTATCCCGTATGAAATCATGATAACGTGCTCCATTGAGCGTAGGTGGACGAAACTAAAATGAGCTCTAACATGGAAATTAATCGTTTCCGGACACATGTCCACATAACAACTTTTCTTTATCTGTGTGTGAGGAATGTTTCCTGAACGTTTGGCCGTACCTTTTTGTAACACCCTATATATATATATATATATATATATATATATATATATATATATATGAAAGAAAGTCGTAAGCAGTTGTTTACTTGTGAAATGCAAAAAGTTTGAAGACGTGACAAGAAGTACTAATACGTCTCACACTTTTTGCATGTCATAAGTAAACAACTGCTTACGACTTTCATTCATCTGACGTAATACAGGTACGTTAAATCTTTAGCGCTATGCACTTCCGATACAAAACAAATGCTATACACTATATTTTTTTATTTACGTTAGTTTCGTTGCAATATGTCTAGTAAACGAACTTTAAAGGAGGTAAATGCAAGTAACGAATAATTTTTAAAGCCACTGTATCAAATTTCCCTGTGCTGTACGTAGTAGGCTACTATGAGTATATTATAGCTCTAAAGAAGGGCATTTAACGAATTATTTCGCCATATTGTCTTGTGCTTTTGATTCGGTGAGTGTGTACTCCACTACTCCACTACTGACCATTCAAAAGTCCCGCGCGCAGTTTGGCAGAAAAATGGCCGCCGTATCGTCCGGTTGGCCACACTCTCCCTATACAGGCTCTCTGACAAGGGAACCTCCCCATCGCACCCCTCTCAGATTTAGTTATAAGTTGGCACAGTGGATAAGCCTTGAAAAACTGAACACAGATCAATTGAGAAAACAGGAAGAACTTGTGTGGAACTACGAAAAAAAAAGCAAAATATACAAACTGAGTAGTCCATGCGCAAGATAGGCAACATCAAGGATAGTGTGAGTGCAGGAGCGTCGTGGTCCCGTGGTTAGCGTGAGCAGCTGCGGAGCGAGAGGTCCTTGGTTCAAGTCTTTCCTCGAGTGAAAAGTTTACTTTTCTTTATTTTCGCAAAGTTATGATCTGTCCGTTCGTTCATTGACGTCTCTGTTCACTGTAATAAGTTTAGAGTGTCTGAGTTTTGCGACCGCACCGCAAAACCGTGCGATTAGTAGACGAAAGGACGTGCCCCTCCAATGGGAACCGAAACCATTTGATCGCAAGGTCATAGGTCAACCGATTCCTCCACAGGAAAACACGTCTGATATATCCTATACGACACTGGTGACGGCATGTGCGTCGCATGACAGGAATATGTTGTCGACCCACCTAACTTGTACACTTGGCGAATGGGTAAAAAGATTCTTCTACCTTGCCCGATTTAGGTTTTCTTGTGGATGTGACAATCACTCCCAAAAAAGTGATGAAAACATAAGAGTTTGTCACATAAACTGCAACAAATGAATGCAACAGTTTCACAGTCGCACGGTTTTCCCTGTGCTCTGTCAAAACATATCTTTTTAACGTTTTCAAATTTTTCCCGTTGAGGTGTAGCGCCCCAATATTACGGCGCAGTTACCTCGCATCGGACGAACGGACGGACAGATAATAATTGTCTGAAAATAAAATATTAAACTTTTCACTCGAGGAAAGACTTGAACCAAGGACTTCTCGTTCCGCAGCTGCTCACGCTAACCACGGGACCACGGCGCTCCGTAGCTCACAGTATCCTTGATGTTGCCTATGTTGTGCATGGACTACTCAGTTTGTATATTTTGCTTATTTTTTTCATAGTTCCACACAACTTCTTCCTGTTTTCTCGATTGATCTGTGTTCAGTTTTTCAAGGCCTATCCACTGTGCCAACTTATAACTAAATCTGAGTTGGGCGCGATGGGGAGGTTCCCTTGTAAGATAGATCGGTCAGCGGCGCACTCTGTGGGAAACGGCAGGGGGTTGGCGACTTATTTGCCTGGAATGAGTGGGTTAAAGGGCAGTGGGTGATAGCTCTTTATAAGCGGGAGAAGGGGTACTCACGGTGATGGTGACGTACTGCGGCTCGGGCATGAGCGAGCTGCCACGCCGCATGGACAGCAGGTCCGGCGCAGGCAGCGACATGCGCTTCAGCAGTGACGGCCTGGGGGCGGCGCGCGGCTCGCCGTCGACGTCCGCGTCGTCGGTGTTGCGGCGGCCCTGGGCGCGCCGCAAGCGCTGCAGCCACGCCCGCGGCGCCTGGCTGAGGCGCTGCAGCGGCGTCTGCGGGGGCGGCGCGGGGGCGGTGGCCGGCCGAGGCAGCGAGTCCTCCTCCTCCAGCGGCGCCTTCTCCGGTCTGCAGACACGGATGTAGCTAGCTGACCAACTCAGTAGTATCCACACAGTGTGAAGGCCCCCTCTAATGATCAAACACGTCAAATTCGCTATTCTGTATCCACGGCCGGCCGGAGTGGCCGAGCGGTTCTAGGCGCTACAGTCGGGAACCGCGCGACCGCTACGGTCGCGGGTTCAAATCCTGCCTCGGGCATGGATGTGTGTGATGTCCTTGGGTTGCTTAGGTTTAAGTAGTTCGAAGTTCTAGGGGACTGATGACCACAGCAGTTAAGTCCCATAATGCTCAGAGCCATTTGAACCATTTGTATCCATGCTGTTATCAAACAAGCGCACTGACATACCAAACAAAGTATGTCAAACTTCCCTTCCGAAGCAGCTCTTTCACTGTGCGTATTCTCTAGATTGTCGCAAAGATGACAAAATGGTAGATGTCGAAATAGATGACAGAGGGATAGAAAAACAATTACAATCGCTCAAAAGAGGAAAGGCCGCTGGACCTGATGGGGTACAACTTCGATTTTACACACAGTATGCGAAGGAACTTGCCCCCCTACTTGCAGCGGTGTACTGTAGGTCTCTAGAAGAGCATAGCGTTCCAAAGGATTGGAAAAGGTGTAAGTAGGCTGTTTCGGTTTTTATATTGGTAACGCTACGTAGCGCTCTGTATGAAAATCACTGGCTGTGCTGTGTGCAGTCTGTGGCTGGTTTGCATTGTTGGAATTTGCTATTGTAGTGTTGGGCAGTTGGATGTGAACAGCGCGTAGCGTTGCGCAGTTGGAGGTGAGCCGCCAGCAGTGGTGGATGTGGGGAGAGAGATGGCGGAGTTTTGAGAGCGGATGATCTGGACGTGTGTCCATCAGAGACAGTAAATTTGTAAGACTGCATGTCATGAACTGATATATATATATTATGACTTTTGAACACTATTAAGGTAAATACATTGTTTGTTCTTTATCAGAAGCTTTCATTTGCTGACTATGCTTATCAGTAGTTAGTGCCTTCAGTAGTTTGAATCTTTTATTTAGCTGACAGTAGTGGCGCTCACTATATTGCAGTAGTTCGAGTAACGAAGATTTTAGTGAGGTAAGTGATTTGTGAAAGGTATAGGCCATTCTTTTGTAGGGATTTTTGAAAGTCAGATTGCGTTGCGCTAAAAATATTGAGAGTTTAGTGTTGATCAGAATAAGTAAAGAGCGAAATATCTGAGTACGTTCAGTTCTGCTCAGCTGTTTGAAAATCAAATAATGTAAGGGGTTTACCAGCACAGTAATTCAATAATTTATCTAAGGGGACGTTTCAAAGGGCTCAGGTCATTCCCGTTTTCAAGAAGGGACGTCGAACAGATGTGCACAACTATAGACCTATATCTCAAACGTCGATCAGTTGTAGAATTTTGGAACACGTATTATGTTCGAGTATAATGACTTTTCTGGAGACTAGAAACCTACTCTGTAGGAATCAGCATGGGTTTCGAAAAAGACGATCGTTTGAAACCCAGCTCGCGCTATTCGTCCACGAGACTCAGAGGGCCATAGACACTGGTTCCCAGGCAGATGCCGTGTTTCTTGACTTCCGCAAGGCGTTCGATACAGTTCCCCACAGTCGTTTAATGAACAAAGTATTGTGTGATTGGATTGAAGAGTTCCTAGATAACAGAACGCAGCGTGTATTTCTCATTGGAGAGAAGTCTTCCGAAGTAAGAGTGATGTCAGGTGTGCCGCAGGGGAGTGTCGTAGGACCGTTGCTATTCACAATATACATAAATGACCTTGTGGTTGGTTGTTTTGCGGAAGGAGACCAGACAGCGAGGTCATTGGTCCCATCGGATTAGGGAAGGACGGGGAAGGAAGTCGGCCGTGCCCTTTGAAAGGAACCATCCCGGCATTTGCCTGGAGCGATTTAGGGAGATCGCGGAAAACCTAAATCAGGATGGCCGGACAATGACCTTGTGGATGACATCGGAAGTGCACTGAGGCTTTTTGCGGATGATGCTGTAGTAGTATATCGAGACGTTGTAACAATGGAAAATTGTACTGAAATGCAGGAGGATCTGCAACGAATTGACGCATGGTGCACGGAATGGCAATTGAATCTCAATGTAGACAAGTGTAATGTGCTGCGAATACATAGAAAGAAAGATCTTTTATCATATAGCTACAATATAGCAGGACAGCAACTAGAAGCAGGTAATTCCATAAATTATCTGGGAGTACGCATTAGGAGTGATTTAAAATGGAATGATCATATAAAGTTGATCGTCGGTAAAGCAGATGCCAGACTGAGATTCATTGGAAGAATCCTAAGGAAATACAATCCGAAAACAAAGGAAGTAGGTTATAGTACACTTGTTCGCCCACTGCTTGAATATTGCTCACCAGTGTGGGATCCGTACCAGATAGGTTTGATGGAAGAGATAGAGAAGATCCAACGGAGAGCAGCGCGCTTCGTTACAGGATCATTTAGTAATCGCGAAAGCGCTACGGAGATGATAGATAAACTCGAGTGGAAGACTCTGCAACGCTCAGTAGCTCAGTACGGGCTTTTGTTTATGTTTCGAGAACATACCTTCACCGAGGAGTCAAGCAGTATATTGCTCCCTCCTACGTATATCTTGCGAAGAGACCATAAGGATAAAATCAGAGAGATTAGAGCCCACACAGAGGCATACCGACAATCTTTCTTTCCACGAACAATACGAGACTGGAAGAGAAGGGAGAACCGATAAAGGGACTCAAAGTACCCTCCGCCACACACCGTCAGGTGGTTTGCGGAGTATGGATGTGGATGCAGATGTAGATGAAGCCGATAAGTAAACTCCGAGACAAAAAAGACGACGCACCTCAAAGGAATTATCTGATTGGGACGGAAACCGGTAGATGTGATGTACAAGTACACATAACCAAATGAGTACAACTGCAGAAACATTGGATGATTTACTCAAGAGAAAGAGCTTGACAAATTGAGCAAGTGGGTAAAGCGTTGATCCGTGTCTGCCCGTTATGCCAGCAGTTTTTCGGCTTTGCACTGACTGACACAGTTGTTGGACGTCCTCATGCCAAACTCTGTCCAACTGGTGCATTATGTCGTTAATATCCTGAGCTCGTTGGTGGGCCTTACCCATAATGCTCCAAACGTTCTTAATTGGGTCTGGCGACCTTGCTGATCAAGGCACCGTTTGGCAAGGACGAAGAAAATCAGTGGATGGTCGTTATATTTCTGAAATGCAAGCCCAGGATGGCTTGCCATGAAGGGCAACAAAACGAGACGTAGAATATCGTGGATATAGCACTGTGCTCAAGGGTGCCATGGATTACAACCAAAGAGGTCCTGTTACGAAAAGAAATGCCACTCTGGACCACCACTCCTGATTGTCGGGCTGTATGAAGGGCGACCGCTGTCCGAGGCGTCTCCAGACCCCTCTTTGCCCTGCAGTCTCGTTGACTGCAGTAGGATTGTCTTCATTGATGAGTCTCGCTTCGAACTGAGCCTTGATGAGCAGCAAAGATGTGTAGAGATGCCTCTGACAGTGGTGCGATACCAATGTAAGAGCCGCCCACCATAAGGCCTGTCAAGTGCTGGGTGCCATTCCTTTTCATAGCTGGTTGTCATCTGTGGCACCCTAACAGCACAGCAGTAGGTCTACGATATTCTACACCCCGTTTGTTGCCCTTCATGAGAAGCCATCCTGGGCTTACATTTCAGCCAAATAGTCCCCACCTGTATACAGCGAGAGTTTTTACTGTTTCTCTTCGTGCTTGCCAAACCTTTCCTTGGCGAGTAATGTCGCCAGATCTCTCCCCAGTTGAGGACGTTTAGAGCATTATGAGTATTGTCCTCCAACCAGCTCGGGGTTTTGACGATCTACCGCCCCAATTAGGCACAATTTGGCACAATATCTCTCAGGAGAACATCCAACAGCTCTTCAATCAACGCCAAGCCGAATAACTGCTTGTATAAGCACCAGAGATGAACGAACGCATTATTGACGTGCTATGCTTGTGAAGCTCTTTTTCGTGGATAATCATACATTTTCCTGGAACTGGATTTTTTTCCTGTTCATGTGCATTGCCTCTACCTATTTTTCTCCCACTTTTTCTCTGCTCTATACTGTACTTGCTTGACTCCCAGCCACATATTATCGTAATAAAATAAGAGAAATCACAGCCCGCTCGGAACGATTTTGGTGTTCACTTTTCCCACGCTTTATTCGAAAGTAGGCCGGTAAAGAAATGGTTCCCGTGAACCCTCTGTCAAGCAACTATGTGTGAATTGCAGAGTAGTCATGTAGATGTAGATGGAAGAAATAAACGTGGGCATAACAGACTCGTTATCAAACGACACTGAAGGGATGGATGACATTCCTTCAGAATTTCTGGAATCAATTAGGGAAGTGGGAAACTAACGATTATTCAAGTTACTCTGCCGGCATTCCAGAAGACGGCAAGGACAGGTAAATTCGATAACTGTTGCATACCTTCTTAAGAGACTAAGCATCCAAGTAGCTGACAAGAATAATGTGTAGAAGAATCTAAAAGAGAATAGAGAATGTATTACATGAGGATCATTTTGGTTTGAAGTCTTCTTTCTTCCCTGCTGTTCTACTTGTAAAGCGAAGGAATAACGACGAAACTAAAAGAAAGATTCTGGAATGGGATTAAAACTCAGAGCGAAAGAAATGTAATGACAAGGTTTGCTGATGATATTGCTGTGGCAAGAGAAAGTGAGTAATATTTTCGGGACGTACTGAACTGTCTAATGAGCTCACATTATGTTATGAAGAGTAGCAAGGAATTATAGTGAGTGATTAGCTTAACATAATAACTGGGAACCACGCAATAGATGAAATGAAGGAATTCTACTGCCTTAGGAGGGAGACGTGTAACAAAGAGGACATAAAAAGTAGACTAGTAGGGGCAAAGTCGGTGTCTCAGGCCAAACATCGGCTTTAATCTGAAAAGTAAATTTGTGGCAAGGTTCATCTGGAGCATAGCATTGTGTAGTAATGAATTATGGAACGTAGGAATACTGGAAATGAAGAGAAATGAAGTGTTCGAGATGTTATGGTATTGAGAATTAGGTGGCCAGATACAGTAAGAAATCAGGAGGTTCCGCTAGGAATTAGCTAGAAATGGAACATATTGGAAACACTGACAAGAAGAAGAGATGACATGACAGGGCATACGAGGTGTGTGAAAAAAGTAATGAGAGTAACAACACTGCGAGAGATCTGGCAATGCTGTGTTGTTCTGCTTGTGTAGGCCGGTGTATTCACCCCTTCCAGAAGTTCAGTCCTTGTTACAGCTCTGTGCAGCCATCACGTGATTTTCGAACGCACCATCAGTGAAGTTATGTTTTTGTTATGTGTTAAGAAGATAGAACAGCAGAATTTAGAGCAACGTTATGCCATCGGCTTTTGTGTTAAACTTGGGAAATCCACGAGAATCACTTTTTAAAAGGTGAAACACGCCGGCAGGGAACATTCTCGATCAACATCAAAAGTTTTTCGCCGGCACAAATCATTTATAGGAGGCTGAGAGAACGTTGAAGATACACCACACTCACGATAACCTTCAACTTCAAAACCCGACGAAAATGTTGAACTTGTGCATGCTCTTGTGATGTCAGTCCGACATTTAACAATAAGGATGATGAGTGCCCTGTTGAACTTTAAACACTTTCACCGTACATTAAAATGTGACTGAAGTTTTGCACATACGAAAGATTTGCACCGAAATAGTGCCGAAAAACCTCACAAGTGAGGAGAAGAACAATCGAGAAACGTGTGTTGACCGTCTTGCGAGGACTGCCAATGACCCTGTGTGGTTCGGTCGTGTGATCACAGGTGATGAATCCTGGATTTTTGAGTGTGATCCTGAGAAAGCGGCAAAGCGAGGAGTGGTGCACTGGAACATCTCCTCGACTGAGAAAAGCTCTAATCAAAGTTCAAAACAATGCTGCTTTGTTTTGACAGTAGGGGTATTGGGTATAACCAATTTGTTCATCCAGGACAAAATATCACCTGAGTGTTTTAAAAAAGATGTCATTGAAACGCTAAGAAAAAGGGTGAATAGAGTGAGACCAGACGCTGCAGCCAAGTTGATGCTGCAGCATGACAACACTCCATGTCACGTGACCGCTTCCCTCATGGAATTTTTGACCTCAGAAGGTATTCATGTTGTACCAGAGCCTCGCTATTGAGCTGATCTGAGTCCTTGTGACTTTTTACTTTTCCAGAAATTGATTAATGATTTAAAAGGACGCCATTTTGGGAGTCTGGAGGATATTCAAAAGACTCTGACAGACGTGTTAAAGGCCCTATAACTTGAAGCCTTTCAGCGCTGCTGCCAAGCCTGGGAACGAACTCCGCCAGTGTGTAGTTGCCGAAGGGAATTACTTTGGAGGGGACAATACTGTAGAATGAAAAACCCTTTGTTAGATAAAAAATCAGTCTCATTAATTTTTTCGCACACCTCGTATGTTACGGCATCAGGGAATAATTTCCTTAGTAGGAGAGGGAGTTGTGGAGTGTAAAAACTGTAGGGGATGACAGAGACTGGAATACATTCAAACAACAACTGGGGTTCATACCACTTCTAACTGCAAATACTAATCATAAACCCATCCAGGCCATTTTGTAAATTACCCCTCTCAATCACGTGTTCCATTTCCATCATTTCAGTTACTATAATTTCTCTTGTTGTGATAAAAAAATTACTATGTATAATCACAGCTGCATCACTCACCTGCTTAATATCACTATTATATCTTATCTATTTGTAATTTATGGCCTATTAAAGATAGGATTGTTTTGTTCAGTCATATCTTTGGAATATGTCACCAAAGTTATTGTTCAATGATTTTCTTCTATGTACAACTGTTGCAATTTGTTTTTAGTTCGTTAGTTAATGTGTCACCAGTTTTATCGTGGTTAAATGTTACATCGCATTTAGACTGAAATAACCTTGCTTGTTTTATTCTTGTTCTAATATTATCATTTTCATCTCTGGAAATTGAGATACTCTGTAGCTGCACTTGTTTAAAATCTTTGTTTGATCCAACAAAATTTCACTGCACCAAATACTCATCTTTTACCCGATGATGGAGTAATAGCCGAAAACCGCTTCGTGTAACAAATAATAAATAAAGTCGAATATTACACCAGTGTTGTGTTTGTTTCATTGATAATGTACAACATATTCTACTACGAAGCGACGGAACAGTCAATCGATGCAATAACTGAGGAAGTTGGGCGGAAGTACTTCTCTGAGATGAAGACGTTGGTGCAGGTGAGGCGAGCGGCATCAGAAGAGTGAAGAACGCAGACCATACATACAGTGTGTTTGAAACTCTTTGCATCAAACTTCTGGGGTGATAGGTCACTATATGGGAACAATTTTGTTGAAGAAATAAATGTCGTTGAAGCTTCACAGCGATGATAAGCATGTTTTATTACTTGTTACGCCACTGATAGGAAGCAGGGCAAAGCCATGCTGCAACGTCCTAATGCGTTGTGAGTTGCCTACAGTCTAGATATCTGCTCAGTATAAAAGATGGAAAGACGAAAAAAAATTAAATTTAACTTATTCTGCCGTTTGTTCTTCGTACAAAAACATCATCATAAACGAAAAGCACTATATTTCTTATATTCTACAGGATTAACTTATCGAGTAAACCAGTTTTCAGCTCACAAGGCCATAGTCAGACTTCAACTGATTGTTGCCGCCAAAGAAGTTACAATGTCTGTAAACAACATTGGGAAAGACATTATACATCTAGATTGAGGCACAAACTCAAAGTAAGTGAAATCTTTGACACTGTGATGGAAATACAATTTAAAAGGTAAAAATCTGAGCGATAGATAAATATAAAAGGAACAAACAGGAAAAATATTAATACTGAACTGGAAAACTGTGCCTAATTAACAGTTTACATTAATAAACAAATTCATTAAAATAAAATGAAGTTAGTACTCGATGAGACTACTTGAAGAGGTATTAAACATGGCAAGTTATACGGAAACAAAATAAAAGAAAGAATTAACAGTTAGAACTACAGAATATATGGACTACACAGGCACACCTTGTAAAAGAAAAGACAAGAAATCAACAAATACGGGAAAATGGAGGAATATGATGGAACAGAGAGAATGGGAAGCAATGGACAACAATGACGATTTTGTGAAGATTAGAAGAGAGGAAGTATTAAACTGTGTTTCGTCATTTAAGATTAGATTGAAAGGACTGTGGGCTAGATGTTTGTAGTCTTCCACCATTTCCTGCAGGTTGCGTTGGTGGCCTTTGTTTGCTGGACACAGCTAAAGTCTGATGATAGCATTGTAAGCCGAAAACTGTCTAACTCAATAAATTATAGAACATAAACAATAAAATAACTTTTCTGCAGACTCCTAGAACATATTCTCAGTTAGAATATAATAAATTTCCTTGGCAGGGAAAAGCTTCTGTTCAGAAATCATCGTCGTCTTAGAACGCATCGATTGTACGAAACTGAGCCTGCCCTTTTCTCAAATGATATCGCGTGAATTATCGATGAAAGGCAACAGACAGATTCCATATTGCTACATTTCCGAAAAACGTATGACACAGTACCCCACTGCCGGCTTTTAACGAAGGTGCCAGCATAAAGAATAGATTCCCAGACGTGTGAGTGGCTTGGAGCCTCCTTAAATAACGGAGCCCAAAATATAGCCCGCGGCGGTAAGTGTCCATCGGAGACAGGGGTATCGTCAAGAGCCCTCGAGGGAAGTGTGGTAAGACAGCTGTTATTTTGTATACACATAAATGATCTGGCAGACAGGGTAAGCAGCTGCTTGCTGATGATGATGTGGTGTTGATGTGTATGGGAAGGTGCCGTTGTTGAGTCATTCTGGATGATACAAGATAACTGACGCAAAATTGCTAGTTGGTGTGATGAATGGCAGCTACTTCCAGAGGTGGAAAAATGTAAGTTAATTCAGATGAGTAAGAAAAGTAAACCTCTAATGTTCGAATACAGCATTAGCAGCATGCTGCTTGGCACGGTCATGCCAATTAAATGAGATAAAGATATCATGTGAGTTAAATGAGACAGACATTTCATGTACCAAAGTTTTTCTTTTTCTTTTCTAACAACAATAGCCGGCCGGAGTGCCCGTGCGGTTCTAGGCTCTACAGTCTGGAGTCGAGCGTCCGCTACGGTCGCAGGCTCGAATCCTGCCTCGGGCATGGATGTGTGTGATGTCCTTAGGTTAGTTAGGTTTAATTAGTTCTAGGCGACTGATGACCTCAGAAGTTAAGTCGCATACTGCTCCGAGCCATTTGAACCATTTTTAACAACAATATTGGCCTCTTCAAAGCAGTTCCTTTCGGCAGCTATACACTGGCGGAGTCGTCGTTCCCGGTCTTTAAAGCAGCGCTGAAAGGATTCAAGTTGTCTGTCAAATTCTTCTGAATGTCCTCCAGAGGCCCAACTGACGTCCTTTTCAGAAATTTATCGATTTCGGGAAAAGAAACAAGGTCTCAGATCAGTTGAATACAAGAGCTGTGGAACAATAGGAATGCCCTTTGAGATCAAAATTTCCGTGATGGAAGTGGCCGGAACCGCTCGACTGCTACGGTCGCAGGTACGAATCCTGCCTCGGGCATGGATGTGTGTGATGTCCTTAGGTTAGTTAGGTTTAAGTAGTTCTAAGTTCTAGGGGACTGATGGCCACAGATGTTAAGTTATATAGTGCTCAGAACCATTTGAAGTGGCCTTGTGATATGGGGCCTCGTCATGATGCAGCATACACCTGTCTGCAGTGTCCGTTTTTAACTCAGCCTTTTCCTGAGTCTTTCAAGGACATATTTGTAAAACATTTGGTTGACAGTTATCCTCGAGGAACAATCTCACAAGAGCATTCACACGTTCGATGTTTTCGTCGGTTCTTGAAGCTGAAGGTCTCCCTGAGTGAGATGCTTCATCGTCTTCTCAACCTTCCATAAATGCTTTGTACAGAGAAAAACTTGTGCTCTTGATCAGGAAGGTTCTCTGCACGTCCGTTTTAACTTTTTAAAAGGTGACGCTCATGGATTTCCCAAGTTTAACACAAAACATAATGGTGTAACGTTGCTCTAAATTCCGCTGTTCCGTTTTCGTAACTCATAACAAAAACACAACTTCACTGATGGCGCTCTCAGAAATCACGTGATGGTGCCAATGGGTGCGGTAACACTGTACCCAGAATCCCCTGTTTGTGAGCAGTAATCTGTTCACAGATCAGGCTGGATTTACCCGTGACGGTATTTGTAACTACCATAACTGTCACATTTGGGCCGATGTCGATCCTAATGCAACACACGTACCACGACATCAGCAGCGTTATTCGTTGAACGTCTGGGCCGGACTGCTCGGAGACCGCGTAAAGCGACCACACTTCCTACCACTGAGACTAACCGGACAGCAGGACATGCGGTTTCTGAGGACCGGGCTTCCAACTGTACACGATAATGTCCCACTGAACAAACGCCTCAACGTGTGGTTCATGCATGACGGTGCTCCAATATTTTTATTTTCGGGTGCGCCGGTTTCTAACTCGGATATGTGATTAACTTGGGAAAGGTATAGGAGGGTCTGTGCCATGGCCTCCGAGATCTCCAGATTTAAATCCCCTGTATTTCTGTGTGTGTGTGTGTGTGTGTGTGGGGTCATGTCAAAAGTCAGGTGTACGCTACCGAGGTCAGGTCTCTTGAGGAATTACGCTTGCGTATTGAAGCAGCCTTCGAGCATTTACAGAGTTCCCCAGGACTGCCCGAGAGGATTCGCATTCAGACGCATGGACAACATTTCGAACACCGGCTTTAACGTTTAGAGATGCCATGGATTCCTAGACACTGATGAACTACAAAAGAATACATGTTGTATCCCGACAGGGGTTGATTTGTGGACCCGTGTTTATTGGAGCTTTTTAGCTATTTTTGCCCCTTACTTTCCACGTGTAAATTATTGATTGACGGCCTTGCTGCAGTATGCAACGTAATGCGACTCCCATGCGCATGGACATGAAGGCAAGAGATTAATATGGCACTTGTTGAGTTTCCGACGCGTGTGCCGTAAACGCGGAAACGTAAACTCCCATGCGTTCAGTATCTTAATAAAGGCCATGAAGGATGTACGATTCGTTTCGTACGATAACGTGCAGCAGGCAGCTAAGAATTTGTTGACGCATCAGGACACTGTGTATAACAAACGGGTAGCTTCAACGTTATGCATCGGTGAGATGATTGCCTCACTGCTCAACGATATTTTGCCCGAATGGCATATCGTTTCTGGACTGTGCGGCCTTCGAATCGACACGTCTTCATCAGGATACCTCCTAATATTCTGTCCTCCTTTTGCCCGGCGATGGCGTGGCATGGACTCAACAAGTCAGAAGTCCTCTGCAGAAATATTCAGCGATGCTTCCTCTGTAGCTGTCCGTAACTGCAAAATTGGTGCCGGTTTGGAATTTTGTGCACCAACTTCCTTCTCGATATGTCCCACAAATGTTCGATGAGATTCATGTCAGGCAACCTGGGTGGCCAAATCATTCGCTCCAATTGTCCAGAGCGTTCTTCAAACCAATTGTGAACATTTGTACCGGCCGCTGTGGCCGTGTGGTTCTAGGCGCTTCAGTCCGGGACCGCGCTGCTGCTACGGTCGCAGGTTCGAATCCAACCTCTGCCGTGGATGTGTGTGATGTCTTTAGGTTAGTTAGGTTTAATTAGTTCTAAGTCTAGGGGACTGATTACCTCAGAAGTTAAGTAGCTTAGCGCTTAGACCCATTTGAACCACTTGTGAACATTTGTGACGCGGTGACATGGCGCATTGTTACCCGTACAAATTCAGTCGTTGTTTGGGAACATGAAGTCCATGAATGGCTGCCAGTTGTCTCCTAGTAGCCGAACATAGCCATTTTCAGCCAATGATCGGTACAGTTCGACCACAGGATCCAGTCCATTCCATGCAAACGCAGGCCACATCATAATGCAAGTAGCACCAGCTTGCACAGTGTCTTACTGACAACTAGGATCCATGGCTTCGTAGGGTCTGCACCACACTCAAACCCTACCGTCAGCTCTCACCAACTGCCATCTGACAAGGCCAAAGTTTTCCAGTCGTATAGGGTCCAACCCTCGACAATGTAAAATGGTGCGACATGCTTGAAATTCTTAGAAAAAGACAGGTAAGCTATAGGGAGAGTCAAAAGGGAATAATGAAAGGGGACGACCAAGAACGAAGTGCACGGATTAAAAACGGTGTAAGACTGGGATGCAGTCTTTCCCCTCTACTGTTCAAACTGTACATCGAAGAAGCAATGATGGAAATGAAAGAAAGGTTCAGGAGTGGAATTAAAATTCGAGGTGAAAGGATATCAATGTTACCATTCACTTATGACATTGCTATCCCGAGTGAAAGTGAAGAGCAATTACATGGTCTGCTGAGCGTAAATGAGTACAGGACACGGATTGAGTCGAAGAAAGATGAAAGTAATGAGAAGTAGCAGAAACGAGAACAGCGAGAAACTTATCAGGTTTGATGGTCACAAGGTAGATGAAGTGAAGAAATTCAGCTACCTAGGCAGTAAAATAACCAATGACGGACAAGTAAGGAGGACATCAAAAGCAGAATAGCAATGGCAAAAAGGGCATTCCTAGCGAAGAGATGTCTACTAGTATCAAACATAAGCCTTAATTTGAGAAAGGAATTTATGGGAACATACGTCTGGAGTACAGCACCGTAAGATAGTGTAACACGGACTGTGGGAAAAACGTAACAGAAGAGAATCGAAGCATTCGAGATGTGGCGAATGTTGAAAATTAGGTGGACTGATAAAGTAAGAAATGAGGAGGTTCCCTGCAGCATCTGCGAAGAGAAGAACATGTGGAAAACGCTCACAAGAAGAAGGGACAGGATGATAGGACATCTGTTAAGACATCATGGAATAACTTCCTCAGTATTAGCGGGAGCTGTAGAGACTAAAAACTAAAGGGGAAGACAGAGAATGGAATACATCGAACAGATAATTGAGGAAGTAAGTTGCAAGTACTATTCTGAGATGAAGAGATTAGCACAGGAGAGGAATTCGTGCCGAGCCGCATCAAACCAGTCAGAACACTGATGACAAAATAATAATGAAATAAAAAAAATAAAAAAATAATAATAATATCCAACCGATATGGTCACGAGCCGAGGAGAGTCGCTGTAGGTGACACCCCGTTAGCAGAGGCACTCGTGTCGGTCTGCTGCCATAGCCCAGTAACTTGCTTATCTTTTACCACTGACAACTGTACGCAAAGGCCTCTGTTCTCAGTCGTTAAGTGAAGGCCGTCGGCCACTGCTTTGTCTGTGGTGAGAGGCCGTGCTGCCATTTGGTATTCTCTGCAAACTCTTGACAATTGTGGATTTCGGAATTTCGAATTCCCTATCGATTTCCTAAATGGAATGTCCAAATGTGTGTTAATTTCTAAGGGAAAAAACTGCTGAGGTCATGGGTCCCTAGACTTACATACTAACTTATGCTAAGAACAACACACACACCCATGCTCGAGGTAGAACTCGAACCTCCGGCGGAAGGGACCGCGCAGTCCGTGACATGGACCCTCAAACTGCGCGGCCACTCCGCGCGGCGGAATGTCCAACTACCATTCGGTGTTCAAGGTCAGTTAATTGCCATCTTTTGGCCGTAACCACGTAGGAAACTTTTCACATGAATAAACAAAGTAAAAACGGCAGATCCGCCAATGCACTGCCATTTTATACGATGTGTACATGATATTATTGCTATCTGTATATCTACTACACTACTGGCCATTAAAATTGCTACACCACGAAGATGACGTGCTACAGAGGCGAAATTTAGCTGACAGGAAGAAGAAGCTGTGATATGCAAATGATTAGCTTTTCAGAGCATTCACGCAAGGTTGGCGCCGGTGGCGACACCTACAACGTGCTAACGTGAGGAAAGTTTCCAACCGATAACTCATGCACAAACAGCAGTTGACCGGCGTTGCCTGGTGAAACGTTGTTGTGATGCCTCGTGTAGGGAGGAGAAATACATACCACAACGATTCAGACTTTGATAAGGGTCAGATTGTAGCCTATCACGATTGCGGTTTATCGTATCGCGACATTGCTGCTCGCGTTGGTCAAGATCCAATGACTGTTAGCAGAATATGGAATCGGTGGGTTCAGGAGGGTAATACGGAACGCCGTGCTGGACCCCAACGGCCTCGTATCACTAGCAATCGAGATGACAGGCATCTTATCTACCTGGCTGTAACGGATCGTGCAGACACGTCTCGATCCCTGAGTCAACAGATGGGGACGTTAGCAAGAGAACAACCATCTGCACGAACAGTTCGACGACGTTTGCAGCAGCATGGACTGTCAGCTTGAAGAACACGGCTGCGGTTACCCTTGACGCTGCATCACAGACAGCAGCGCCTGCGATGGTGTACTCGACGACGAACCTGGGTGCACGAATGGCAAAACATTTCTTCGGATGAATCCAAGTTCTGTTTACAGCACCATGATGGTCGCATCCGTTTTTGGCGACATCGCGTTGAACGCGCATTGGAAGCGTGTATTCGTCATCGCCACACTGACGTATCAACCGGCGTGGTGGTATGGGGTGCCATTGGTTACGCGTCTCGGTCACCTCTTGTTCGCACTGACGGTACTTTGGACGCTACATTTCAGATGTGTTTTGACCCGTGGCTCTACCCTTCATTCGATCCCTGCGAAACCCTATATTTCAGCAGGATAATGCACGACCGCAGGTTGCAGGTCCTGTACGGGCTTTCCTGGGTACAGAAAATATTCGACTGCTGCTCTAGCCAGCACATTATCCAGATCTCTCACCAATTGAAAACGTCTGGTCAATGGCGGCCGAGCAACGGGCTCGCCACAATACGCCAGTGACTACTCTTGATGAACTGTGGTATCGTGTTGAAGCTGCATGGACAGCTGTACCTTTACACGCTATCCAAGCTCTGTTTGACTCAATGCCCAGGCTATCAAGGCCGTTATTACGGGCAGAGGTGGTTGTTCTGTGTACTGATTTCTCAGGATGTATGCACCCAAATTGCGTGAAAATGTAATCAAAATGGCTCTGAGCACTATGGGACTCAACTGCTGAGGTCATTAGTCCCCTAGAACTTAGAACTAGTTAAACCTAACTAACCTAAGGACATCACAAACATCCATGCCCGAGGCAGGATTCGAACCTGCGACCGTAGCGGTCTTGCGGTTCCAGACTGCAGCGCCTTTAACCGCACGGCCACTTGGGCCGGCAAAATGTATTCACATGTCAGTTCTAGCATAATATGTTTGTCCAATGAATACCCGTTTATCATCTGCATTTCTTCTTGGTGTAGTAATTTTAATGGCCATTTGAGTAGCTCCAACTGCCATTCCACATTCAAGGTCTGTTAATCCCCATCGTGGAGCTTTAATCATGTAGGACAGCTTTTCACACGAATCATCTAGGTACAAACGACACCTCCATCAATCCACTGCCCTTTTATAGCCTGTGTACGCGATACTACCGGGATTCTTGTCATCCCACACATGTTCACTGTGAAAATTTACAATTTGATCACGTTGAAATGAAGCCTCATCCGTAAAGAGAACATTTGCACTGAAATGAGGAGTGACACATTGTTGGCTGATCCATTCGCAGAAGTGTACCCGTGGAGGCCAATCAGCTGCTGATAGTGCCTGCACACGCTGTACATGGTACGGAAACAGCTGGTTCTCCCGTAGCTCTCTCCATACAGTGACGTGGTCAACGTTACCTTGTACAGCAGCAACTTCTCTGACGCTGATATTAGGGTTATCGTCAACTGCACGAAGAATTGCCTCGTCCATTGCAGGTGTCCTCGTCGTTCTAGGTCTTCTCCAGTCGCGAGTCATAGGCTGGAATGTTCCGTGCTCCCTAAGACGCCGATCAATTGCTTCGCAAGTCTTCCTGTCGGGTCACCTTCGTTCTGGAAATCTGTCTCGATACAAACGTACCGCGCCACGGCTATTGCCCCGTGCTAATCCATACATCAAATGGGCATTTGCCAACTCCGCATTTGTAAACATTGCACTGAATGCAAAACCACGTTCGTGATGAACACTAACCTGTTGATGCTACGTACTGATGTGCTTGATGCTAGTACTGTAGAGCAATGAGTCGCATGTCAAGACAAGCACCGAAGTCAACATTACCTTCCTTCAATTGGACCAACTGGCGGTGAATCGAGGAAGTACAGTACATACTGACGAAACTAAAATGAGCTCTAACATGGAAATCAAGCGTTTCCGAACACATGTCCACATAACATCTTTTCTTTATTTGTGTGTGAGGAATGTTTCCTGAACGTTTGGCCGTACCTTTCTGTAACACCCTGTACTTGTCCAATGAATACCCGTTTATAATCTGCATTTCTTCTTGGTGTAGCAATTTTAGTGGCCAGTAGTGTATATCCACCCATGAATTTTCTCATCTCAGTATTTGTGATTCGCAGTTCTCGCTCCACAGTAGATTATGCCCTTCCACATATGCAAAGGAGTTCACGAACAACGTGCAACATGAGTTCGGAGCCACGGTAGGTAACTACTCTGCGGAGCTAATCTCTAAGATTCAGTGAGGATCATTGCGATTGGCCTACTCAGACGCCCTTCACAGTGGAGAGAACTCTTTGATGAGCCGACTACTACTTAATCCCTACGATAAGCCGACTTCTAGTTAACCGCCATCCGTCAGGCGCCACACGGACAGCCATATCGTCGGAGATACTGTCGGAAAGTAGAGCACTTGTAAACGCATTCGATAAGTTCTTGGCGACACAGCGACACTTAATTTTCCATCAAATGGATTCTTATAAAATCTAAATGAGCGACTCATTATTCGATCAATGCCAAAGATACGTGAGGCAGTATATCCGGTGCCCACATCTTCTGAAATAGCGTCGCCACGCTACCATCCACCTACACTGGATACCGAATTGCAGATGATTTTGCATGTACTATGTTGACTTAGAGACAAATCTTGACTTAGAGAAAGCTTTTGACATTGTTGAGTGGAATACTCTCAAATTCTGAAGGTGGCAGTGGTAAAATACAGGGAGCGAAAGACTATTTACAACTTGTACAGAAACCAGATGGCAGTTACAAGAGTCGAGGGGCATGAAAGGGAAGCAGTGATTGCGAAGGGAGTGAGACAGGGTTGTAGCCTCTCCCCGATGTTATTCAATCTGTATATTGAGCAAGCAGTAAAGGAAACAAAAGAAAAATTCGGAGTAGGAGTTAAAATCCAAGTAGAAGAAATGAAAACTTTGAGGTTCGCCGATGACATTGTAATTCTGTCAGAGACAGCAAAGGACTTGGAAGAGCAAATGAACGGAATGGACAGTGTCTTGAAAGGAGGGTATAAGATGAACATTAACAAAAGCAAAACGAGGATAATGGAATGTAGTCGAATTAAGCAGGGCGATGCTGAGGGTATTACATTAAGAAATGAGACACTTAAAGTAGTAGATGAGTTTTGCTATTTGGGGAGCAAAATAACTGTTAATGGTCGAAGTAGAGAGGATGTAAAATGTAGACTGGCAATGGCAAGGAAAGCTTTTCTGAAGAAGAGAAATTTGTTAACATCGAGTATAGATTTAAGTGTCAGGAAGTCGTTTCTGAAAGTATATGTATGGAGTGTAGCCATCTATGGAAGTGAAACATGGAAGATAAATAGTTTAGACAAGAAGAGAATAGAAGCTTTCGAAATGTGGTGCTACAGTTGAATGCTGAAGATTAGATGGGTAAATCACATAACTAATTAGGAGGTATTGATTAGAATTGGGGAGAAGAGGAGTTTGTGGCACAACTTGACTAGAAGAAGGGATCGGTTGGTAGGACATGTTACGAGGCATGAAGAGATCACCAATTTAGCATTGGAGGGCAGCGTGGAGGGTAGAAATCGTAGAGGGAGACCAAGAGATGAATACACTAAACAGATTCAGAAGGATGTAAGTTGCAGTAGGTACTCGGAGATGATGAAGAAGCTTGCACAGGATAGAGTAGCATGGAGAGCTGCATCAAACCAGTCTCTGGACTGAATACCACATCAACAACAACAACAACATGTTGACAGTTGTTATGAGTTTTTTTACATATTTGCTGATAAATTATGATATCGCAATCAAGTAATAAAGCTGTAAGTGCAGGAAACGAAATGGCGTGTCCAAACAATGCATCTGACAATAAAACCATGAACGCTGTTAAACAGTGGTCTCGTTATCTGTTAAGAGGGTGAATCAAATATAAAGAGCAATTTTTGTTTTGCACGGCTTTTTGTAAACGGAGGGCGGCGCGATCTCTGCTCACTGTCACTGTCGTTTCTGAAAGTGAGTGTTCTCTGCAACTAGAACGTTTTGGCACCGTTTCTTTTGTCAGATTTGGAATACCAAAGCCAGAGGTAACCTCGTTTGTTGCGCAACGCATCGTAGACGCCTTTCTCTCAACAGAGGTCGTACAAATGGTCCGAAATTTTGGAAACGATTTGCGGCACAGTTCGGGGACAGCATCATGAGGAAGATTTAAGTGCACGCGTAGTGCAAACAGTTTTTACGAGGAGGAGAAACAGTTGAGAAGGCAGCTCAGCGACGTCGCACGAGGACCAGCGTGACTGAGTGGAGTATTCGCATTGTTAGCCAACTTACTAAAGACGATCGCCGAATAACAGTTGCGGAAACTCCTACTGAGGTTCGAGTAGGCTACGGTGGTGCTCAGGGGATCATTACTGACAACCCTGGATATTGGAAAGTGTCCGCAAAGTGGGAGCCTCATTCTTCTCACGGCAGAGCACAGTTTTTCACCATCTAGAGGTTTGCAAGCGACAACCGATACGCTACCAAACGGAAGAAGAACAGTTTTTGCACAGAACTGTGACCTAAAAGGGACAAATCTGCACCCATCAAAACTAAAAATCATCTCACTGGGGGAAATGTTCTTGCAACGGTATTTTGATATTTAAAGGAATTCTTTTCATCAATTTTCTCCGTGAACATCGTATTGTGTTCGCTGCGTACTATTGTACTATTGCCAACTTCTGGAACAAAACGTGCATTTAGTCAGAAAAAGGCGCTCGTTTCCAAACCGGGATGTGGGTCGTGCTTCATGACAACCATCGACCTCAAATAGCTGTCCGAACTCAACGAAAATTTCAGGAACGCTTCTGGACCACACTAGAACATTCTCTCCATAGCCTACACTTACCTCCCGGCGATTTTCATTTGTTTGTGCCATTAACGGAAGTACTCGGATGACACAGGTTTGACAACGTTGGCATTGTCGAAGTCTCCGCGCGCAACTGGCTGCGGTCACAGCCACGTTCATTTTACGAAAACGAGTTCAAGAAACTACAGCTGGCGCAGGATACAGTGGCTGACGCGCAGAGTGTCTAACATTCGTCCAAACCGCTGGGCGAGTTCATTCGTTTGTCCGAAAGGGGAGGCCGACAGTGTCTGAAACCTTTCGGCCAGTCGGCGGTGATACAACCGAGGCGCGTGCCCTGCGATCTTTCTCAAATGATTTTACAGAAACTATTTGGTAACAAAAATCAGTTTTGCGTTACTTATTGCTGGTAAGTCAGGTTGATGATAACGTGATCATCAACTCATATACGGTCATAGTTATTGTGATATATATGGGTTACTAAGACACGGCGGGAAATTCGGAGAAGTTTGCAATGATAAATAGCAGTCGCTATGATTTTGCGATTGGTGAAAATTACACTACTGGCCATTAAAATTGCTACACCAAGAAGAAATGCAAAGGATAAACAGGCATTCATTGGACAAATATATTATACTAGAACTGACATGTGATTACATTTTCACGCAATTTGGGTGCATACATCTTGAGAAATCAGTACCCAGAACAACCACCTCTGCCCGTAATAACGGCCTTGATAGCCTGGGCATTGAGTCAAACAGAGCTCGGATAGCGTGTAAAGGTACAGCTGTCCATGCAGCTTCAACACGATACCACAGTTCATCAAGAGTAGTCACTGGCGTATTGTGGCGAGCCATTTGCTCGTCCGCCATTGACCAGACGTTTTCAATTGGTGAGAGATCTGGAGAATGTGCTGGCCAGAGCAGCAGTCGAATATTTTCTGTACCCAGGAAGGCCCGTACAGGACCTGCAACCTGCGGTCGTGCATTATCCTGCTGAAATATAGGGTTTCGCAGGGATCGAATGAAGGGTAGAGCTACGGGTCAAAACACATCTGAAATGTGACGTCCACTGTTCAAAGTGCCGTCAGTGCGAGCAAGAGGTGACCGAGACGTGTAACCAATGGCACCCCATACCGTCACACCGGGTGATACGCCAGTATGGCGATGACGAATACACGCTTCCAGCGTGCGTTCACCGCGATGTCGCCAAACACGGATGCGACCATCATGATGCTGTAAACAGAAACTGGATTCATCCGAAAAAATGACGTTTTGCCATTCGTGAACCCAGGTTCGTCGTTGAATACACCATCGCAAACGCTCTTGTCTGTGATCCAGCGTCAAGGGTAACCGCAGCCATGGAGCTGATAGTCCATGCTGCTGCAAACGACGTCAAACTGTTCGTGCAGATGGTTGTTGTCTTGCAAAAGTCCCCATCTGTTGACTCAGGGATCGAGACGTGGCTGCACGATCCGTTACAGCCATGCGGATAAGATGCCTATCATCTCGACTGCTAGTGATACGAGGTCGTTGGGATCCAGCACGGCGTTCCATGTTACCCTCCTGAACCCATCGATTCCTTATTCTGCTAACAGTCATTGGATCTCAACCAACGCGAGCAGCAATGTCGCGATTCGATAATCCGCAATCGCGATAGGCTACAATCCGACCTGTATCAAAGCCGGAAACGTGATGGTGCGCATTTCTCCTCCCTACACGAGGCATCACAACAATGTTTCACCAGGCGACGCCGGTGAACTGCTGTTTGTGTATGACAAATTGGTTGGAAACTTTCCTCGTGTCAGCACGTAGGTGTCACCGCCGGCGCCAACCTTGTGTGAATGCTCTGAAAAGCTAATCATTTGACTATCACAGCATCTTCTTCCTGTCTGTAGCACGTCATATTCGTCGTGTAGCAATTTTAATGGCTAGTAGTGTACATAATATATTGCTGCCTATGAAATTTAGCTAACATATCGAATTTTTCTTTAGACTTAGGTGGAGTTCTCTATCTATCATCAATCTCGAGAAAACTGATCTGATGTAGCACACTGATTTGTGATCACACCGCACCAGCGATAAAGACGGACTGAAATATCCACAACATTTCTCACATTTCATGAACAGTTTGATATTTTGGAAAATGATAGCACACAAAGAGGAGAGTTCCTGAGGGTATTTTTGGTCTGTCGTTGCAACTACAAAAATGCGTGTTTTTTTTTCACCAGACGTGTTTCGCTTTATTGAGTTAAGCATCATCAGTGGTCTGTGATTAAGTTATTCACATTTTAGGTCGAAAACGGTTTGTTCAAATGTGTGTGAAATCTTATGTGACTTAAGTGCTAAGGTCATTATTCCCTAAGCTTACACACTACTTAACCTAAATTAGCCTAAGGACAAACACACACACCCATGCCCGAGGGAGGACTCGAACCTCCGCCGGTACCAGCCGCACAGACCATGACTACAGCGCCTCAGACCGCTTGGCTAATCGCGCACAGCGAAAAACGGTTCGTTAAGAATAGGTTGATTTGTACTTACGGTGATTTTTCAACTGATTTCTCGGTTACAGCGGGAAATGCAGACTGCTAGCACATCTATGTTTTCTGTTTTTGACTCTGATAAATTTCGCTCGGTAGGGGGATGAGGAAATGGAGAGAGAGAGAGAGAGAGAGAGAGAGAGAGAGAGGAGGTGGGCAGAGAGGGAGGGGTGGAGAGACAGAGAAATGGGGAAGGAAAAGATGAGCAGATGGTAGGGGCTGTAGGAGGTGGACAAAGAGAGATGGACTAGTAGAAGGTTGGGAAAAATACATACTCCGGCTTTTTTTATGTAAATAACTGTTTAACCGATGGGCGCAGCTAGTCGTTAAATGAATTTCTGCAATGATCCGGAGAGAAAAGTCGACAGACAATCCCTGAACAAAGGATGCACAATTTCGTTACAATCTGTTGCTATGGAGTAGAGCTACTTTTATAACCAATGCATTGCCGCGTTGTTAACTTCCAGAACAGAAGCAACAAACTGCTTTTCAAGTTTTTACTAAGTTTAATGAAGGCGATGTTGGGCTGATATATTCGACGATGCCCCTTGGCTACACTGACTAAAGGATTCTTCTAAGAAATACCAAATTAAGGTATATGCTCTTTCAATAGTTGATCCATTTATACATGGTTGCAGGTTATCCAAGTCTGCACAACGCGATCGCGTATTTAAGATGTATTTGTTCTGTTTTCTATGCAGATAACCTGAAGATGACTAAATAAGGCGAAACGCGTCTTTGAAAAATAAAAAACTTAAATTGCGACCAAGACTGTTTTTAACCAATACAATATGTCCACATAATACAGGAAGAGGGTATTTTGGCGGTGCTAAGTTCCTTTAGCGTCACGCTGCTGAGGTCATTCGTCCCTAGGCTTACACACTACTTAATCTAACTCAAACTAAGTTACGCTACGAATAACATACACACACGCACACACACACACACACACACACACACACACACACACACACACACACACACACATGTGCCCGAGGGAGGTGTCGAACCTCCGACGGGGGGAGCCGCGCGAACCGTGGCAAGGGGCGAAAGACCACGCGGCTACCTTGCGCGGCAGTGAATTTTGTCTTGTCGCATCTGCCTCATCAGGAAGTGTGAGTATTAAAGAGAGTGTATTTCTTCTAGGTGCTGTGAGAGAGAGGTAGCAAACTGGGACTCACATGGCGGACTTCTGGCGAACGAGCTGGTGCACCCACTTGGAAGGCGGGACACCGCCCCCAGTCCACGTCCACTCTGCGTTGTAGCCGCCGCCCCCGGGGGCCGCGCCGCCCCACGCCGGGATCCGCGCTTCGCTCGCTGCCCGAGCTCGGAACTTCGGCGCCGGCTTGGCCACGCCACTGGATGTGGACGAAATGGTAGTTTCTGATTAATCCTCATCCATCTGCTAACTTCATAAAATGAATACTGCATTATTAGACATAAATATTTCATAGGAAAATAAATAAGCTCTAATGCGCTGTCATGTTGTAAAAATTAAATTGAACATACAGTGACTGATGAGTGCATCGTGTTCCACAATTTGCGATGACCCCAAGTGCGTGGGGACTGGACCAGTGAGGAGTCCTCTCTCGGAATGAGAACAGATCCAGTCTGAGCAGTGATGCTAGATGTACTCTCATACGGAACACACAATGCACTCAGGGACACTGTCTAACATCATCGTTTTGTTTGCCCAGGTGTTATGA
This sequence comes from Schistocerca americana, assembly GCF_021461395.2. NCBI lineage: Eukaryota > Metazoa > Arthropoda > Insecta > Orthoptera > Acrididae > Schistocerca > Schistocerca americana. The sequence continues at coordinate 47,151,761 of NC_060127.1, forward strand.
TGTGGGGAGGGATAATGCTGTATGGGCATACCTATCTTTGAACATAATACACTCATCGGTCACTGTTATTGTGACATTGTACTCCTTCCCCATATGCGTCTTTTCAGAGCTGTTTCGGTCCCTCATTTCTATGGATCACAATGTGCGACCGCATCCAACAGCCCAGCCAGAGGAGCTCTTTGAATAACTGCAATGGACTGGGCTTCCCGTTCCCCCATCGAGCATGTGTGGGACGCGTTAGAGAGCCGTACTGAAGCATGTGCACGTACACCAGGAACCATCCACCAGTAGCCAGTCGCGCTGGTGGAGGGACGCAATGCCCCTACACCATGGTGGTAGCCAGCATGTGGGGACGCTGCAGAGCACGCACTGCCATCCGCGCGATCACACACCCTATTAAGACCGATGTCCCCCTTTTATAATGTCCTGGGACCATCATAAATTGCGATGATTAAAGGACTTGGAAGAGCAGTTGAACGGAATGGATAGTGTCTTGAAAGGAGGATATAAGATGAACATCAACAAAAGCAAAACGAGGATAAGTCGGGTGATGCTAAGGGAATTAGATTAGGAAATGAGACACTTAAAATAGTAAAGGAGTTTTTCTATTTGGGGAGCAAAATAACTGATGTCTTCAGTCCTAAGACTGGTTTGATACAGTTCTCCATGCTACTCTATCCTGTGCAAGCTTCTTCATCTCCCAGTAACTACTGCAACCTACATCCTTCTGAATCTGCTTAGTGTATTCATCTCTTGGTCTCCCTCTACGATTTTTACCCTCCACGCTGCCCTCCAATGCTAAATTGGTGATCCCTCGATGTCGTAGAACATGTCCTACCAACCGGTCCCTTCTTCTCGTCAAGTTGTGCCACAAACTCCTCTTTTCCCCAATTCTATTCAACACCTCCTCATTAGTTATGAGATCTACCCATCTAATCTTCAGCACTCTTCTGTAGCACCACATTTCGAAAGCTTCTATTCTCTTCTTGTCCAAACTATTTATCGTCCATGTTTCACTTCCATACATGGCTACACTCCATACAAATACTTTCAGAAACGACTTTCTGACACTTAAATCTATACTCGATGTTAACAAATATCTCTTCTTCAGAAACGCTTTCCTTGCCATTGTCAGTCTACATTTTATATCCTCTCTACTTCGACCATCATCAGTTATTTTGCTTCCCAAATAGCGAAACTCCTTTACTACATTAAGCGTCACATTTCCTAATCTAATTCCCTCAGCATCACCCGACTTAATTCGACTACATTCCATTATCCTCGTTTTGCTTTTGTTGATGTTCATCTTATATCCTCCTTTCAAGACACTATCCATTCCGTTCATTTGCTCTTCCAAGTTCTTTGCTGTCTCTGACAGAATTACGATGTCATCGGCGAACCTCAAAGTTTTTATTTCTTCTCCATGGACTTTAATACCCACTCCGAATTTTTCTTTTGTTTCCTTCACTGCTTGCTCAATATACAGATTGAACAACATCGGGGACAGGCTACAACCCTGTCTCACTCCCTTCCCAACCACTGCTTCCCTTTCATGCCCCTCGACTCATAACTGCTATCTGGTTTCTGTACAAATTGTAAATAGCCTTTCGCTCCCTGTATTTTACCCCTGCCACCTTCAGAATTTGAAAGAGAGTATTCCAGTCAACATTGTCAAAAGCTTTCTCTAAGTCTACAAATGCTAGAAATGTAGGTTTGCCTTTCCTTAATCTATTTTCTATGATAAGCCGTAGGGTCAGTATTGCCTCACGTGTTCCAACATTTCTGCGGAATCCAAACTGATCTTCGCCGAGGTCGGCTTATACCAGTTTTTCCATTCGTCTGTAAAGAATACGCGTTAGTATTTTGCAGCCGTGGCTTACTAAACTGATAGTTCGGTAATTTTCACATCTGTCAACACCTGCTTTCTTTGGGATTGTAATTATTATATTCTTCTTGAAGTCTGAGGGTATTTCGCCTGTCTCATACATCTTGCTCACCAGATGGCAGAGTTTTGTCGGGACTGGCTCTCCCAAGGCCGTCAGTAGTTCCAGTGGAATGTTGTCTACTCCCGGGGCCTTGTTTCGACTCAGGTCTTTCAGTGCTCTGTCAAACTCTTCACGCAGTATCGTATCTCCAAAATGGCTCTGAGCACTATGGGACTCAACATCTTAGGTCATAAGTCCCCTAGAACTTAGAACTACTTAAACCTAACTAACCTAAGGACATCACACACACCCATGCCCGAGGCAGGATTCGAACCTGCGACCGTAGCAGCCTCGCGGTTCCGGACTGCAGCGCCAGAACCGCACGGCCACCGCGGCCGGCGTCGTATCTCCCATTTCACCTTCATCTACATCCTCTTCCATTTCCATAATATTGTACTCAAGTACATCGCCATTGTATAGACCCTCTATATACTCCTTCCACCTTTCTGCTTTCCCTTCCTTGCTTAGAACTGGGTTTCCATCTGAGCTCTTGATATCCATACAAGTGGCTCTCTTCTCTCCAAAGGTCTCTTTAATTTTCCTGTGGGCAGTATCTATCTTACCCCCTAGTGAGATAAGCCTCTACATCCTTACATTTATCCTCTAGCCATCCCTGCTTAGCCATTTTGCATTCCCTGTCGATCTTGTTTTTGAGACGTTTGTATTCCTTTTTGCCTGCTTCATTTACTGCGTTTTTATATTTTCTCCTTTCATCAATTAAATTCAATATTACTTCTGTTACCCAAGGATTTCTACTAGCCCTCGTCTTTTTACGTACTTGAGCCTCTGCTGCCTTCACTACTTCATCCCTCAGAGCTACCCATTCTTCTTCTATTGTATTTCTTTCCCCCATTCCTGTCAACTGTTGCGTTATGCTCTCCCTGAAACTCAGTACAACCTCTGGTTTAGTCAGTTTATCCAGGTCCCATCTCCTTAAATTCCCACCTTTTTGCAGTTTCTTCAGTTTTAATCTACAGTTCATAACCAATAGATTGTGGTCAGAGTCCACATCTGCCCCTGGAAATGTCTTACAATGTAAAACCTGGTTCCTACATCTCTGTCTTACCATTATAAAATCTATCTGATACCTTCTAGTCTCTCCAGGATTCTTCCATGTATACAACCTGCTTTTATGATTCTTGAGCCAAGTGTTAGCTATAATTAAGTTATGCTCTGTGCAAAATTCTACCAGACGGCTTCCTCTTTCATTTCTCTCCCCCAACCCATATCACCCACTATGTTTCCTTCTCTCCCTTTTCCTACTCTCGAATTCCAGTCAGCCATGACTATTAAATTTTCGTCTCCCTTGACTACCTGAATAATTTCTTTTATCTCATCATACATTTCATCAATGTCTTCATCATCTGCAGAGCTAGTTGGCATATAAACTTGTACTACAGTAGTAGGCATGGGCTTCGTGTCTATCTTGGCCACAATCATGCGTTCACTATGCTGTTGGTGGTAGCTAACCCACACTACATTTTTTTTTATTTATTATTAAACCTACTCCTGCATTACCCCTATTTGGTTTTGTATTTATAACCCTGTATTCACCTGACCAAAAGTCTTGTTCCTCCTGCCACCGAACTTCACTAATTCCCACTATATCTAACTTTAACCTATTTCCCTTTTTAAATTTTCTAACCTACCTTCCCGATTAAGAGATCTGACATTCCACCCTCCGATCCGTAGAACGCCAGTTTTCTTTCTCCTGATAACGACGTCCTCCTGAGCAGTCCCCGCCCGTAGATCCGAATGGGGGACTATTTTACCTCCGGAATATTTTACCCAAGAGGACGCCATCATCTTTTAACCATTCAGTATAGCTGCATGCCCTCGGGAAAAATTACGGCTGTAGTTTCCCCTTGCTTTCAGCCGTTCGCAGTACCAGCACAGCAAGGCCGTTTTGGTTAGTGTTGCAAGGCCAGATCAGTCAATCATTCAGACTGTTGCCCCTGCAACTACTGAAAAGGCTGCTGCCCCTCTTCAGGAACCACACGTTTGTCTGGCCTCTCAACAGATACCCCTCCGCTGTGGTTGGACCTACGGTACGGCCATCTGTATCGCTGAGGCACGCAAGCCTCCCCACCAACGGCAAGGTCCATGGTTCATGGGGGATTACAACAGCAGTATGTGGACCAGCGTTATCCTGTTGAGTATCACACTCTGGGATGCTGTTCATGAGTGGCAGCACAACAGACTGAACCACCATCTTTCATCAGAAAACACAACAGAGCTCCACCCTGCTCTCCAATAATGTCTTGCTTGACAAACTAAAGAGGAAAATGGAGGTGGCTTGGAGTCAGTGAAATCTACGCTACAGGGCATCTGGCTCGGAGCTGTCCCTGAAATAACCGATTTGTAACAGTTGACTGTGTCACTGCGGTGCCAACTGCTGTCAAATTACTGCTGTAGGTACAGTATGATGCACCAGAGACATACACTGAACATGATGATCTTACTTCTTGGTGGAGCCACACGGCCATACGGAGTCCAGACTTCTTTCAGCTGTACAATCTTGCGACTGCTGCTACCAGCAGTCATGTGCAGTGGCTACATTCCTGCCAAGACCTTCTACTGTATCACAGAAGGAACAGTCAGCTACTCGTAGCCCTACTACACGATCTTGTTCAAACTCACCACCAGCCTGATGTTGATAATGGCATCTTTGTCACCTTAAAGGCATTGTTGACTAACACATCTGACCACATTCAATCTCAAAGCTAACTAACGGTCGCGACCCTTACAGCGTGTATTTGAAGCAAATCTGATTTGCATCTTTCAGATGTAGAGCCACGCCTACCAACTTTTCCTTGTCACACAACTCTTTCGTAGTGTTGCAGATTTTTTCCCCCCAGTGTATATATGGTCGACGTTTCATCGAACTACGTTACTTTCTAGTGACTCATCATGTGAAACTTACTTTACTCCATCAGTTTTGCACACCAGTGCATATTAAATTTCTAGTATTTTGCTGGTTAGAGGCGAGATTTTGATAAAACTGTGCCAATGTTCAACACTCTCCCTTACTTAGGAGTGACCCTGTATGAGACGTCTAATGAATCCTGAGTTGTAAAACAGTGTATTCTCATTTTCCAAAACTTTGACCTGACTGACTGATCCGATTTTAAAATACACTGAGGTCACAAAAGTCGTGGGATACCTTCTAACATCGTGTCGGGCCTGCTTTTGTCCGGTGTAGTGTAGCAGCTCCACGTAGCATGGACTCTACAAGTCGTTGGAAATCCCCTGCAGAAATGTGCAGCCATGCTGCCTCTATAGCCGTGCACAGTCACATGTTGCCAGCGCAGGATTTTGTGAACGAACTGAACGCTAGATTACGTTGGGTGGGATTCATGTCGGGCGATGTGAGTGGTCAACTCATTCTCTAGGATTGTCCAAGTCGTGCTATCACATTTAATATTTGGACTTTTATAAAAGTCTGGGTAGAACTGTATCCTTATCTCCTTGCCCTAAGATTAAAACTAACAGTACATGCTATTGGAATATCTATTGTAGGATAAGATGGAAAGAGTTGCGTCTTTAATTAACATCCATACCATTTACCCCACCCTACTTGTGTGATTTGAATAATTACCATCAAATTAGTGGTCTCCAAGGCATTGTGCATTGTCATCCATAAAAATTTGTTGCCAATGGTGACCAAGTAGCCGAACACGACCAATTCCAGTCATTGATCGTTTCAGTTGGACCAGAGGCTCCAGTGAATTCCATGTAAATACGGCGTACACCATTACTGAGCCACCACCAGATTGCAGAGAGCCTTGTTGACAACCTGGGTCCATGGCTACGTGAGCTCTGCACCACACTCGAATCCTATCAACAACTCTTACCAAATGAAATCGGAACCCATCTGAGCAGACCGCTGTTTTACAGTCGTATAGGGTGCAACTGATGTGGTTACGAGACCAGGACAGGCGCCGCAGCCGACGTCATGCTGTTAGCAAAGGTTCTCGCGTCGGTCGTCTGGTACCACAGCCCATGAACGCCAAATTTCGCCGCACAATTCTAAAGGCTACGTTCGCCGTACCTCCCACGTTGATTTCCGCGGATATTTCACGCAGTTGTGCTGGTCTGTTACAACTGATAACTCTAAGCAGGTGCCGACGCTCTGGGTCGTTAAGTGAAGTCCATCGGCCGCTGCGTTGTCCATGGTGAGAGGTAATGGCTGAAGTTTCTTATTGGTGTTATATTGTGGGTTTCGGAATACTGAATTCCCTAATGATTTCCAAAATTGAATGTACCATGCATCTACACTACTGGCCATTAAAATTGCTACATACGCGAAATTTAACAGACAGGAAGAAGATGCTGTGATATGCAAATGATTAGCTTTTCAGATCATTCACACAAGGTTGGCGCCGGTGGTGACACCTACAATGTGCTGACATGAGGAAAGTTTCAAGCCGATTTCTCATACACAGATGACCGGCGTCGCCTGGTGAAACGTTGTTGTGAAGCCTCGTGTAAGGAGGAGAAATGCGTACCACCAAGTTTCCGACTTTGATAAAGGTCGGATTGTAGCCTATCGCGATTGCGGTTTATCGTATCGCGAAATTGCTGCTCACGTTGGTCGAGATCCAATGACTGTTAGCAGAATACGCAATCGGTGGGTTCAGGTGGGTAATACGGAACGCCGTGCTGGACCCCAACGGCCTCGTATCACTAGCAATCGAGATGACAGGCATCTTATCTGCCTGGCTGTAACGGACCGTGCAGCCACGTCTCGATCCCTGAGTCAACAGATGGGGACGTTTGCAAGACAACAACCATCTGCACGAACAGTTCGACGACGTTTGCTCCAGCATGGACTATCATCTGGGAGACCATGGCTGCGGTTACCCTTGACGCTGAATCACAGACAGGAGCGCCTACGATGGTGTACTCAACGACGAACCTGGGTGCACGAATGGCAAAACGTCATTTTTTCGGATGAATCCAGGTTCTGTTCACAGCATCATGATGGTCGCATCCGTATTTGGCGACATCGCGGTGAACGCACATTGGAAGCTTGTATTCGTTATCTCCATACTGGCGTATCACGCAGCGTGGTGGTATGGGGTGCCATTGGTTACACGTCTCTGTCACCTCTTGTTCGCACTGACGGCACTTTGAACAGTGGACGTTATATTTCAGCTGTGTTACGACCCGTGGCTCTACCCTTCATTCGATCCCTGCGAAACACTACATTTTAGTAGGATAATGCGCGACCGCATGTTGCAGGTCGTGTACGGGCCTCTCTGGATACAGAAAATGTTCGACTGGCCAGCACATTCTCCAGATCTCTCATCAGTTGAAAACGTCTGGTCAATGGTGGCCGAGCAACTGGCTCCTCACAATACGCCAGTCACTACTCGTGGTGAACTGTGATATCGTGTTGGAGCTGCATGGGCAGCTGTACCTGTACGCGCCATCCAAGCTCTGTTTGACTCAATGCCCAGGCGTATCGAGGCCGCTATTACGGCCAGAGGTGGTTGTTCTGGGTACTGATTTCTCAGGATCTATGCACCCAAATTGCGTGAAAATGTAATGACATGTCAGTTCTGGTATAATATATTTGTCCAATGAATACCCATTTATCATCTGCATTTCTTCTTGGTGTAGCAATTTTAATGGCCAGTAGTGTAATTTCATGTGCGGTGAGCTGCACCAGGAGAACTCTGGACTGGTGAGTAGAGGTAGCGTACGGCTGTAGAGGGGGACTCACCCGCCGATGCTGAAGCCGCCGACGGTCCATCCGGAGCCGCGCCAGCCGCGCTCAGAGGCCAGGATGTCTTCGTCGCTGAAGCCGTGGACGCCGCCGCCGCCCGTCGGCTCCCTGTCCGCCGGCTGCGTCGCGTCCGAGTCCGTGTCGCTCTCCGGCGAGTCCAGGTGGTGCGAAGACGCTGAGACAACGACGAGAAATGTGCTCAAAATGCGTTCAAATGTGTGTAAAATCTTAAGGGACTTAACTGCTAAGGTCACCAGTCCCTAAGCTTACACACTACTTAAACGAAATTATCGTAAGGACAAAAACACACACCCATGCCCGAGGGAGGACTCGAACCTCCGCCGGGACCAGCCGCACAGTCCATGACTGCAGCGCCTAAGATCGCTTGGCGAATTCCGCGTGGCCAACAACGAGAGAGCCGTCCCAACATTACTGGGCGTTACAACAGTTGTGAGGGTTCGTAGAATGGCTGAGGTGCTAAAATCTTTGTGAAGCACTGATCAGAAACAAAATACACTGAAAGAAACGATTACAATTCTAAAAAAATTGGATGATTTATTTAAGAGAAAGAGCTTTACAAATTCATCAAGTCAATAACGCTACACTCATCCTGAGGAATATCGTGGCAAATTGTGTCCAATTGACAGGTTAGATTGTCAAAATCTCGCTGTAGTTGGAGAGCCCTGCCCGTTATGCTCCAAACTTTCTCAATTGGGCAGAGATCCAGCGACCTTGCTGGCCAAGAGAGGGTTTAGCAAGTACGAGGCGTGGTTTTTTAAGTAAGTACCATTTTGAAATAAAAAAAACGTGCTAAGATATCTCAATAATTTTATTTTTACATGAAAGCCTGTACCTTAATCTACGCACTGATGTCATTACTGTCTGATTCTTCCTTGTTTACGTTGTGTACTGAGTGTTTAAGATGCCTCCGATAATCGTGAGTCCCATCGACTGTGAAGTACGGGTTGTTGTAAGATTTCTTAGTGCTAAGGGCCTAAAAGCGATCGATATTCATCGTGAGATGTGTGCAGTTTACGGAGAAAACATTGTGGGTGATGGAATGGTAAGAAAGTGGGTGAGAGCATTTAAAGATGGCCGCACAAATGTGCATGATGAACAACGGAGTGGGCGTCCTTCGGTCGTTAATGAAAGTTTTGTGCAGGAAGTGGACAATAAGGTGAGAGAAAACAGACGCTTTGCGATTTCCGCCTTGCCGGATTACTTTCCTAATGTTTCTCGTAGTGTTTTGTATGACATTGTGATCGAGCACTTGAATTACCGAAAAATGTGCGCACGTTGGGCACCGAAAATGTTGACGGATGTGCACGAAAACTAAACGTTTAGACAGTGCATTGACTTTCCTTGAGCGGTACCACAACGATGGTGATGATTTCTTAAGCCAAATTGTTACGGGCGATGAAACATAGGTGGCCTGCGTCACACCAGAATCAAAGCAACAGTCCATGGAAGTTGAGCAAGGGCACCGCTTTGCTGCAAGACAATGCCCGTCCCCATGTGGCGAATCAGAGCAAAGATCTGATCACATCTTTTCGATGGAAAACTCTCGATCATCCTCCGTACAGCCCCGATCTTGCGCCCGGTGACTGCCATGTGTTCCTGCACTTGAAGAAACTCCTGCGCGGTCAGCATCTTCAAGACGATGACGAAGTCAAAACAGAGGTGATGCAGTGATTAACAACTCAGGCGGGAGACTTAAATGAGGAGGGTATTCAAAAATTGGTACAATGTTATGACAAGTGGCTCAATATTGACGGAAATTATGTCGAAAAGTAGATTAAGGTACAGGCTTTCATGTAAAAATAAAATTATTAAGATATCTTAGCACGTCTTTTTTTAATTCCAAAACGGTACTTACTTAAAAAACACGCCTCGTACAAAGAGAAGTACTAGGAACGCTGACCAAGTGTGAGCGGGCATTTGCTTGCTGAAATGTAAGCCCTGGCTGGCTTGCCATGAAGGCCAATAAAGCGGGCTGTAGAATATCGCTGGCGTACCCCTGTGCTGTAAGGATGGCATGGATGAGAACCAAAGAGACGCTGTTATGAAAAGAAGTCGGACCCCACACCATCATTCCTTGCTGTTGGGCCGTATGACGACCAAGTCAGGTTGGTATCCCACCACTGACTGGGCCATCTCCAAACACGTCTTTCGGCTGTAATCTCATTCACTGGAGTAGAATTATTTACTTGCATGTCTGGATGAGCAGACACTGATAATGATATAGAGCGATCCGAAATTAATTTGAAATAAATTCGCTGAATGCGAATAGCTTAGCCTCAGATGTGTTTGGTAATAGATGTAATACCTGCTAGTGGCATATGAAAATTTGTGCAGGACCAAGACTCGAACGCTATCAAATGGTTCAAATGGCTCAGCACTATGCGACTTAACTTCTGAGGTCATCAGTCGCCTAGAACTTAGAACTAATTAAACCTAACTAACCTAAGGACACCACACACATCCATGCCCGAGGCAGGATTCGAACGCCACGCGGTTCCAGACTGAAGCGCCTAGAACCGCACGGCCACACCGGCCGGCTCGAACGCAATCATCTAAACCATTAGGCTATCCATGCACACCTCCCAGACTGACCCAAACTTCCATATATCATACTGTCTACATCCCTATACCATAGCCTCCTAGATTCATTTTGGGTGGCTGTATATCGTCATCAATGTTTGCTCATCCAGACATGCAAGTAAATGTTACATTCCGGGGCAGGCAAAGGATATCATAGGCCTCGTTTCCTTATTGTCTCCTTCTGTCTGATTCGCCTAATGCTTAAGATGACCACACGCTAAAAATGGGAAATCTGTGCTTGAGTTCCGATCAGGCACAAATTTACACATGTCTCCAACAGGTAGTACATCCATACCTAGCAACTGAGGCCAAGTTACTTGCATTCAGCAACTTTATTTCGAATTGGTGGAGAACTGTCTAGTGATGTCCACCTTGATAGGAGCCCTGACGACCAGTGAAGGTGTTTCTGGAGACACCCCAGATAGCAGTGGGATATCATCTGTCATTGACGATACAGAGCGACTGATTTGGAGGAGGAGGAGAGGTTAATGTCATTGAGGTCATTAGGGATGGAGCCCAGGCTCGGATAAGGGAAGGATGGGGAAGGAAACAGGCTATGTCCTTTCTAAGGAACCATGCCAGCATTTGCCTGGAGCAATTTACGGAAATCACAGGGAACCTAAATATGGATGGCTGGACCCAGGTGTTAACCGTCTTTATCCTGAATGCGAGTAGACTACTAACCACTACGCCACCTCACTCAGTCCAGCTGAGTTGGAGAGATCAATCTCGTTATACCTTGTAACAGTCAGATGGAAGGCTTTGGGTCTGCCGATTTCACGGACAATTATTCCACAAACTATTTGTCTTTTAAGTAATGTGTGTTACATACTGCAACATATTCAGAAAGTTAAGTAAGGCATACACTTTATTTATCTGTATGGCGTGCTTCTCAAAAGTTACTGTTCGACAGAAGCAGTATGTGTCTGGAATTTGACTGTAGCTTGTTTCACACTAGAGTCTATACGTATACGTAAGTCGTTAGTCGTTACTTTTATGTGCATTGTTCCTGTGAAATTCATAAGTTGCTATTAGATGCAACATACAGGCTATCTGTTACGATGTTCATACTGAGTGTTTCAAAAATGACCGGTATATTTGAAACGGCAATAAAAACCAAACGAGCAGCGATAGAAATACACCGTCTGTTGCAATATGCTTGGGACAACAGTACATTTTCAGGCAGACAAACTTTCGAAATTACAGTAGTTACAATTTTCAACAACAGATGGCGCTGCGGTCTGGGAAACTCTATAGTACGATATTTTCCACATATCCACCATGCGTAGCAATAATATGGCGTAGTCTCTGAATGAAATTACCCGAAACCTTTGACAACGTGTCTGGCGGAATGGCCTCACATGCAGATGAGATGTACTGCTTCAGCTGTTCAATTGTTTCTGGATTCTGGCGGTACACCTGGTCTTCCAAGTGTCCCCACAGAAAGAAGTCACAGTGGTTCATGTCTGGCGAATAGGGAGGCCAATCCACGCCGCCTCCTGTATGTTTCGGATAGCCCAAAGCAATCACACGATCATCGAAATATTCATTCAGGAAATTAAAGACGTCGGCCGTGCGATGTGGCCGGGCACCATCTTGCATAAACCACGAGGTGTTCGCAGTGTCGTCTAAGGCAGTTTGTACCGCCACAAATTCACGAAGAATGTCCAGATAGCGTGATGCAGTAATCGTTTCGGATCTGAAAAATGGGCCAATGATTCATTTGGAAGAAATGGCGGCCCAGACCAGCACTTTTTGAGGATGCAGGGACGATGGGACTGCAACATGGGGCTTTTCGGTTCCCCATATGCGCCAGTTCTGTTTATTGACGAAGCCGTCCAGGTAAAAATAAGCTTCGTCAGTAAACCAAATGCAGCCCACATGCATATCGCCGTCATCAATCCTGTGCACTATATCGTTAGCGAATGTCTCTCGTGCAGCAATGGTAGCGGCGCTGAGGGGTTGCCGTGTTTGAATTTTGTATGGATAGAGGTGTAAACTCTGGCGCATGAGACGATACCTGGACGTTGGCGTCATTTGGACCGCAGCTGCAACACGGCGAACGGAAACCCGAGGCCGCTGTTGGATCACCTGCTGCACTAGCTGTGCGTTGCCCTCTGTGGTTGCCGTACACGGTCGCCCTACCTTTCCAGCACGTTCATCCGTCACGTTCCCAGACCGTTGAAATTTTTCAAACAGATCCTTTATTGTATCGCTTTTCGGTCCTTTGGTTACATTAAACCTCCGTTGAAAACTTCGTCTTGTTGCAACAACACTGTGTTCTAGGCGGTGGAATTCCAACACCAGAAAAATCCTCTGTTCTAAGGAATAAACCATGTTGTCTACAGCACACTTGCACGTTGTGAACAGCACACGCTTACAGCAGAAAGACGACGTACAGAATGGCGCACCCACAGACTGCTTTGTCTTCTATATCTTTCACATCACTTGCAGCGCCATCTGTTGTTGAAAATTGTAACTACTGTAATTTCGAAAGTTTGTCCGCCTGAAAATGTACTGTTGTCCCAAGCATATTGCAACAAACGGTGTATTTCTATCGCTGCTCGTTTAGTTTTTATTGCCGTTTCAAATATACTGGTCATTTTGCAAACACCCTGTATTTACATGGTCACATTTACTTATCATAGTGTATCAACGTTACAGGGTAAATGTGTTCATGGGAATTGTATATTTGAGAATCTACGAATGAGACTGTTATACCGGGTGGTTATAATTAAACTTTCCCTGTTTAACACCTTATAACATGGAAACTAATTACTGTACGAGGACCAAAATTGGTAGCATTAATGTCCAGGGTATGGGGTGCACGAATTCCATGTATAACAGTGCTATGATCGATTTCCAACAATGGCCACCAGGTGCCGTGATCAGTCATCGTCATTCATAGTCTGGCGCACCTGACCAGTCGGACTGCACTTGTTGACATGTAAACATGAGCTTGGACAAATGCAGCAGGACATTGTTGGAGAAATTATATTACCAAAACAACAGTATTGCTGCAGCTGCACTTCGAGAATATCGCCGGCTGAAATGATTACGGAAGGGTCGTCTTTCTCCACCTACTGTGCGGAGCATGGTGAAGAAGTTCGAATTAACTGGAGAACTGGGTGTCGGTCCACGAAGAGGCTGACGACCACTTGCACCACGGGTGGTGATGAAATCGCTGTTGCTATGGCAGACAACGTTGCGCGGAATTCCCGATCGTCAGGCAGTGGGCGTGCTGTGTCACGACAGTTGAACATCCCGTGGTTCACTGTATGGAAGGTGCTTTGCACTGTTCTCAAATGATATCTGTACAAGATCCGTATTGTACAGCAGCTTGAACCACAAGAGGCACAACGACGTGTTGACTTCGCTCTCCACTTTGTCGCAAGGGTTGAAGTTGATGAGGGCTGGCTCTCGACCATCCTATGGACAGGTGAAGCTTATTTTCCTCTGACAGGTGAGGTGTACACACAGAATTGGCGAGTGTGGGGATATTCATCTCCATTCATTGTGCATAAAGTTCCTCTGTATGGTGAACGAGTCACCATGCAGTGCGACTTCAGGGCTACACTCAACATTGGCCTATTCTTGTTTTGAACCAGTTGGCGCTCAAGGACCATGGGAGTGCAGTGTGACTGGCCAGCGTTACTGCGATATGCTTCGCCAGCACGTCATACCCGCCCTACAGGTAAGAGATGCATTTAGCTGAACAGTTTTCATGCAAGCCGGCCGAAGTGGCCGTGCGGTTAAAGGCGCTGCAGTCTGGAACCGCAAGACCGCTACGGTCGCAGGTTCGAATCCTGCCTCGGGCATGGATGTTTGTGATGTCCTTAGGTTAGTTAGGTTTAACTAGTTCTAAGTTCTAGGGGACTAATGACCTCAGCAGTTGAGTCCCATAGTGCTCAGAGCCATTTGAACCATTTTTTCATGCAAAATGGGGCCCACCGCGCAACGCTCATTAAGTTGACCTGCCTCTCCGGAACACATCTGGGAGCGATCGAATCGTCAGCCGATCGTTTCCAAATGCTTGGCCTGCACGATCACCTGATGTTACTCCCTGTGATTTCTGGTTGAGGGTCTACCTGAAGGACACGGTTTACCAGGCAAACATTCACACATGAGCTGATCTGAAGCGCAGTATATAAAGAGAGGTAACCAGCTTACCTATGGACCTGCTTCGTTCTGCCGTGTAGAATGCAATCCTGCGTTTTCAGACTCTTCTGTGTGGCATATTGAGCCCATTTTGCAGCGGCAATGGTGCCGGCATGTAATGGTATGATGTACCATAGCAGCACACTGCATATGAGGCAACGGGTGAGTCGTGGCGCCCCGAAAATATTCTAAGTTGAGAGTTGGCGGCCACTGCTCGGGCCGTTTGGCAAGGCGCGGCTCCTTAGCAACCACATGGTGCCGCACATGGTGCCGCATAACGGCCGGACCACGTGGTCCATCGAGCACATGGCTGGGAATTCCTTGGTGACGCTATGCGCCGGGAGGGCCAAAGATGGCGGACTTAGTGAAACCTTAATGGCAGACATTTCACAGTTCGTATAGAAATTAGTAGTAGCCAGATGAATCATGATACCTCAAAAAGAAACATGTACATTACTATTATCTGCACGACAATTCTGATGGTGTAATCAGATCTTCAATATCTTTATTAGTTTAAAGTTTAGTATCTGACTGTAAATTATACAAGTAACGCCCAGCTACGAATTTCCAAAATCTATACGGGCCATCCGATTTCGTCGATCTACGTGTCGTTAGAAAGCTATTAGTGTAAACCTAAATTGGTATGAATTACAGGCACGTAACTTGAATAGTACATGAGTTATTGGAGGTGAAAGTGACCGATTACTATCGATCGCACCAGGCCATAGGTACTCCACAGTTACACGAAAAAACGGTAGCAGCATGCTTATAAATATATTTATTCATCTATGTCTTTGTTTATGTCCGATATATACTATTCATGAAGAAATTGGTTAAATATTTACTGTGTTTTAGGAAGCACAGAGACCTTACGCGCCGGCCGGAGTGGCCGAGCGGTTAAAGGCGCTACAGTCTGGAACCGCACGACCGCTACGGTCGCAGGTTCGAATCCTGCCTCGGGCATGGATGTGTGTGATGTCCTTAGGTTAGTTAGGTTTAAGTAGTTCTAAGTTCTAGGGGACTTATGACCACAGCAGTTGAGTCCCATAGTGCTCAGAGCCATTTCTTTTTTGAGACCTTACGCTACTGGCCTACCTCTTGTTGCTATTCCTTTGATATACCAGGTGATCAAAAAGTCAGTATAAATTTGAAAACTTAATAAACCACGGAATAATTTAGATAGAGAGGTAAAAATGGACAAACATGCTTGGAATGACATGGGGTCTTATTAGGGGAAAAAAAACAGTATTGCTAGACACATGAAAGATCTGTTGCGCGCGTCGTTTGGCGATGATCGTGTGCTCAGCCGCCACTTTCGGCATGCTTGGCCTCCCAGGTCCCTAGACGTCAGTCCGTGCGATTATTGGCTTTGGGATTACCTGAAGGCGCAAGTGTATCGTGATCGACCGACATCTCTAGGGATGCTGAAAGACAACATCCGACGCCAATGGCTCACCATAACTCCGGACATGCTTTACAGTGCTGTTCACAACATTATTTCTCGACTACAGCTATTGTTGAGGAATGATGGTGGACATATTGCGCATTTCCTTTAAAGGACATCATCTGTGCTTTGTCCTACTTTGTTGAGCTAATTATTGCTATTCTGATCAGATAAAGCGCCATCTGTCGTACATTTTTGAACGTTTGTATTTTTTTGGGTTCTAATAAAACCCCATGTCATTTCAAGCATGTGTGTCAATTTGTACCTCTCTATATACATTATTCCTTGATTTATACAGTTTTCATATTTATACTGACTTTCTGATCACCCGGTATGTTTATTTAATTTGTTTTTGCATCTAATAATGTGTGTTAGAGCGTGTCTATGGTCCAGTCGTAGCAATATTAATTTAATTTCAAGTTATTTAAATGTAACTCCAGTATTTCGTATGTGTTTAAATACACTCCTGGAAATGGAAAAAAGAACACGTTGACACCGGTGTGTCAGACCCACCATACTTGCTCCGGACACTGCGAGAGGGCTGTACAAGCAATGATCACACGCACGGCACAGCGGACACACCAGGAACCGCGGTGTTGGCCGTCGAATGGCGCTAGCTGCGCAGCATTTGTGCACCGCCGCCGTCAGTGTCAGCCAGTTTGCCGTGGCATACGGAGCTCCATCGCTGTCTTTAACACTGGTAGCATGCCACGACAGCGTGGACGTGAACCGTATGTGCAGTTGACGGATTTTGAGCGAGGGCGTATAGTGGGCATGCGGGAGGCCGGGTGGACGTACCGCCGAATTGCTCAACACGTGGGGCGTGAGGTGTCCACAGTACATCGATGTTGTCGCCAGTGGTCGGCGGAAGGTGCACGTGCCCGTCGACCTGGGACCGGACCGCAGCGACGCACGGATGCACGCCAAGACCGTAGGATCCTACGCAGTGCCGTAGGGGACCGCACCGCCACTTCCCAGCAAATTAGGGACACTGTTGCTCCTGGGGTATCGGCGAGGACCATTCGCAACCGTCTCCATGAAGCTGGGCTACGGTCCCGCACACCGTTAGGCCGTCTTCCGCTCACGCCCCAACATCGTGCAGCCCGCCTCCAGTGGTGTCGCGACAGGCGTGAATGGAGGGGCGAATGGAGACGTGTCGTCTTCAGCGATGAGAGTCGCTTCTGCCTTGGTGCCAATGATGGTCGTATGCGTGTTTGGCGCCGTGCAGGTGAGCGCCACAATCAGGACTGCATACGACCGAGGCACACAGGGCCAACACCCGGCATCATGGTGTGGGGAGCGATCTCCTACACTGGCCGTACACCACTGGTGATCGTCGAGGGGACACTGAATAGTGCACGGTACATCCAAACCGTCATCGAACCCATCGTTCTACCATTCCTAGACCGGCAAGGGAACTTGCTGTTCCAACAGGACAATGCACGTCCGCATGTATCCCGTGCCACCCAACGTGCTCTAGAAGCTGTAAGTCAACTACCCTGGCCAGCAAGATCTCCGGATCTGTCCCCCATTGAGCATGTTTGGGACTGGATGAAGCGTCGTCTCACGCGGTCTGCACGTCCAGCACGAACGCTGGTCCAACTGAGGCGCCAGGTGGAAATGGCATGGCAAGCCGTTCCAGAGGACTACATCCAGCATCTCTACGATCGTCTCCATGGGAGAATAGCAGCCTGCATTGCTGCGAAAGGTGGATATACACTGTACTAGTGCCGACATTGTGCATGCTCTGTTGCCTGTGTCTATGTGCCTGTGGTTCTGTCAGTGTGATCATGTGATGTATCTGACCCCAGGAATGTGTCAATAAAGTTTCCCCTTCCTGGGACAATGAATTCACGGTGTTCTTATTTCAATTTCCAGGAGTGTATGTTTGTGAGTGTACGTTGGTTTGAAGACATGGCGCGAGCGCTGTAGACAATCGGGAGACTGGATGGAAGCGAGTTCGGGAGAGGAGGACACTGGGCAGTTCTGGAGGGAACGGCACCGGACACTTGTGACGCCATGTGGGTCACAGGAATATGTTGTCGACCCACTTAACTTGTACACTTGGCGAATGGGTAAAAAGATTCTTCTACCTTGCCCGATTTAGGTTTTCTTGGCTGGCTCTGAGCACTATGGGACTTAACATCTGACGTCATCAGTCCCCTAGAACTTAGAAGTACTTAAACCTAACTAACCTTAAGGACAGCACACACATCCGTGCCGGTTGCAGACTGAAGCGCCTAGAACCGCACGGCCACACCGGGTGGCTTAGGTTTTCTTGTGGATGTGATAATCACTCCCAAAAAAGTGATGAAAACATAAGAGATTGTCACATAAACTGCAACAAATGAATGCAACAGTTTCACAGTCGCACAGGTTTCCCTGTGCTCTGTCAAAGTCACACTGTTTTCCCTGTGCTCTGTCAAAACACATGTTTTTAACGTTTTCAAATTTTTCCGTGTGTAGACTGTCAAATCCTGCATATGTCCAAGCAGATCTGAACATGTCCTGGAATTTTGGAGAGCGAAGTTGATTATGTGTGAGTGCCTGAACTTTGATAATTGTCTGAAAATAAAAAATTAAACTTATCACTGGAGGGAAGACTTGAACCAAGGACCTATCGTTCTGCAGCTGCTCACGCTTACCACGGGACCACGGCGCTCCGGAGCTCACAGTATCCTTGATGTTGCATATCTTGCGCATGGACTACTCAGTTTTTATATTTTGCTTATTTTTTCATAGTTCCACACAACTTCTTCCTGTTTTCTCGATTGATCTGTGTTCAGTTTTTCCAAGGCCTATTCACTGTGCCATCTTATAACTAAATGTGAGGGGGGAGGGGTGGGGGTGCGACGGGGAGGTTCCCTTGTTAGTTGAGGGCCACACCAGCATTTCATACTATTGTTTGAAAGCCGGCACCCATTTGCTCGACATTAATGCTACCAGGTTAGGTACTCATACAGTAATTGGTTTCCGTGTTCTAATGTGTTGTAATGTGTTAAATAGGGGGAAAAAATGGTTCAAATGGCTCTGAGCACTATGGGACTCAACTGCTGAGGTCATTAGTCCCCTAGAACTTAGAACTAGTTAAACCTAACTAACCTAAGGACATCACAAACATCCATGTCCGAGGCAGGATTCGAACCTGCGACCGTAGCGGTCTTGCGGTTCCAGACTGCAGCGCCTTTAACCACACGGCCACTTCGGCCGGCTGTTAAATAGGGAAAGTTTAATTATAACCACCGAGTTATATGCCAAATGAATGTGCATAGACTGGTCTGAAGGTGGCCTTTCTGTGCCAGTGGTCAACATCGTTTCAGCCTCCCCTTCTGGGGGTGGATCTTTTGGGGCTGCGCGGACCCCCGGTCGACGGACTCACCGGCGGCGGCGTTGCTGAGCGCCCCCACGACGCGGGCCAGCAGCTCCGCGGGTCGGATGGCCGCTCCGGCCGTGGCGAACGTGGCGGCGCGGTCGATGCGGCCCAGGTCGGTCTCGGACATCACCCTGGGCAGCCGGCCGCGGCCGCCGCCGGAGCCCACGCCGCCCAGGAAGTCGGAGTTGGCGCGCCGGCGCAGGCCCGGGCTGCCGCCGGCGGTGTGCAGGCAGGGCTCCGAGCTGCTGCGGGTCCGCAGGGCGCGAGCGCACGACAGCTCGTCGTCGCGGTACACCGGCTGTCGGCACACCGCACAGGTACAACACTCTACACTGTACACTGTACACCACCCAGGGCCACCGGCGGAGAGCAACACGTTGTGGGGCCCAAAGTAAACCCAGATTACGCTGTGGTTGACTGTCCGCAGTATCAGTTTACCATATATGGGGCTGGGGCTGTCATCTAATCAGTCTACAGAGAGTTCAACTTAACGTTTTAAGGGGACATTGTACGTCCTATGCCGCCAAAGTTAAATTATCGAATTTTGTGACCCATTATCTTGGAAACTAGTAAGACACTGACTAACGACTTTCCAAAATCATTGAATGCTCTTTCTAGATACACTGAAATGGAATTACTTCTCAAATTGTATTGTGGGGGCATGTTATCTTTTTTCCGAACACTCAATTTTTTGACAGAATTTTGTAAATAAATGAACATAAAAACAAAACAACACAGGATATTTTAATTATTCTACTTCCATGTGTGTTGAATCTCCCACTTGGCATTCTGCGAAAGTTTCATGTCTCTGTCATTAGTACTTTTTTTTAGAAAACCGATCGATTATTACAAATTCGTATAAAGAGTTACATTTCTGCATCTTTTATGCACTAGAATGGCTCTGAGCACTATGGGACTCAACTGCTGAGGTCATCAATCCCCTAGAACTTAGAACTACTTAAACCGAACTAAGCTAAGGGCATTACACACATCCATGCCCGAGGCAGGATTCGAACCTGCGACTGTAGCGGTCGCACGGTTCCACACTGTAGCGTCTAGAACCGCTCGGCCACTCCGGCCGGCTATGCACTAGAATAGTCCTGGCCCATAGTCTGTTTTCTTCAGTTTCACAACAACCCAGTACTTTCATCCTCCTTTTCTTTCTTGCTTATTTTGTCATTTGCTGAGCAGCTAACTCTACTTCACGTTAATGAAGCTCATCCAGTTCCCACAGTCCTTCAAAACCTTAAGTCTTTCATAGTTCCCACCATTAAAAGTTGTTACAGCGTCAGACACTGCTAACGTTAGAGTCATAATGCCGACAAATACATTTTTAGGCACACGGCACAACACAACGTTATTGAAGGACTCATTCACATTCTGGGTCTTCCCAGCACAGGATGTGCCAGATCTCTGTAAATAGGTTTGATGGCCATAATATCATTACTTTTACCACTGTCACTTTCCTTTTGGATGCAGTAGGGGGCGTGGTCACTTCAGAGACATCATCGTGGTTTTCTTCACTGCTAGTGCCTGTGTTTTCAAGTACTACAGAAGAAAATCCAAGTGTCACATATCTGTTATCCGCAAATCTGCGTTTCTTTAAGTTACTTCTACGCTTAGTCATTTTATTTACGTATAAAAAGCAATAGAAGTTAGCTTACTACAAAAATAGCCGACAAACACACTACTTTCAACGAAAACAAATATCAGAAACAAAGGACTGATTCGTTTATTCATAATGCCAACTTCTGAGACGTAGTAGTAGGCACAAAACAAAGCAATTTACAGCCTTCTAGACTGTAGTTCCCAAGATATGACTGCTTAATTGTGGAAGTATGTGCATAGCTGCGAAATTTGACAGCTGAATGCAACATTCAAAATATAATTCGAAGGCCTCACAATTGTCCGATTTTAAAGTATTATACATCAAAATTTTTAGGAAAATCCAAAGTACATTACGGAGTAGAAAACAGAAAATATCAAATTTCAACGAATTTGACATACAATGTCCCCTTAATTAACGTAACAATTCACTTATAGGGTTCCACAAGGCTCAGTCTCAGGCCCATTATTGTTTCTATTATACGTAGACGACGACACATCTAATACACAATAACTAAAATTACCTCTTTTGCGATGACATTAGTATTGTACTGCACCGAAACAAACGTAGAGCAACAGGAAAAAAATGATGAATAATGTCTTAAAAGTATTACTGACGAGAAGAACTTGGCTAGTGCCATCACCTTCCTTCCTAGGAAGCACCTGCCTTGAACAGATGGAGGGTGAGCATGAGAAATCATTCTTACAACACTTTTTGAGAAATGAAGACTTCCTTTCTTAAAGATGAGATACCTCATAACATTATCCATATCACATTATTGAATGAAAACATTCAAAATTCGTCGATTTACTGATTTGCTCCTCCCAAACGTTTTCAACAATTTGAAGCTCATTTTTGGCTGAACTAGGTTGTTTTAGGAGTTCCAAAAAGATTTTTTTCCAGTTTAAATCCGCATCAGTATGGACACCTAAAAATTTCGAAGTTTCCACACTATTGTTGGTTCACCTTTTGTTAGATTTATCATTGCTGTAATACTCCTACATGTTGTTCTAGATGTTGTCCACGAACACACTTCCCTGTAACATCGATATGCTGTGATAAGTAAATGTACCCAAGCGTATGTAACCACCATAACACAACACGGCAAGTGCCATCACTGTGATTCCTACGAATTTCCTCAGTGGAAGAACAGTCAAAGCAAGTGGCTTATGTGAAGCTACTCGACCTTTTCTGAGAAAACGGCGGTTATGGTTTTCGAGATATTTTCGAAGCACTTTATTTGCCTTTTACCGCGCGGTACCCTCGACTCCTCCCTCGGGCATGTGTGTGTGTGTGTGTGTGTGTGTGTGTGTGTGTGTGTGTGTGTGTGTGTGTGCGTGTGTGTGTGTGTGTGTGTGTGTGTGTGTGTGTGTTAGCATTGCGGCTTCTTAATTTTGCGAGCGATTACTGTTTTCATTTATTTCATTTTTATTGTCTTCATTTATCTACACTTGTCCGTAGAAGGTTACTACACTAGTGTTTCTTGTCAGTCTATGAGATATAAGGACGTTACATTAATTGTAAAATTACAGCTGGATTTTACGCTAACGAGGGAAACTCCCCATCGCACTCCCTAGAATTTATTGGTAAGATGGCTCAGTGGATGGCCCGTCAAAAACTGAACATAAATCAAGCATGAAAACAGGAAGAAGGTGTCTGCCACTGTGAAAAAGTAAACAAAATCGAAATAGTGTACGGCTCAAGCACGAGATGTGCAACAACGAGAAAATTTGAATGCCCATGGCGTCGTCGTAATGTGGTCACGGTGTTGTACTGCGAAAGTAGAGGTCCGTGTTCAAATCTCCCACAATTTTTTTCAAAAAATTGTTAGATGTCCGTCTGGTTATTGACGTATCTGTTCGCCGTATTCATATTTGTGTCTGTGTCGTGGTGTAGCGTCCATTTGCAAAAGCGAGATGCAAGGACCTATGTACCACCTACAGTATTTGTTCTACACAAGTACCACGTGTTATGACTCTTGCGTTCCGTTTTGGAAGTTTAGACTCTTGAATTCTTTTGTTGTAACATACAGCAGTTCGCACCCGTTCATTTGTTGGTTTCATTCCTGTGAGAGGTCTACGTGGCATCTCGCCTGCTCTCACTATTCATCATATTTACCTGCGACGGTAAATACGTATATTCTTATCATACGACTCATATTCTGTAACCAATGTATAGTATGACAATTGAAAATAATGACCGACCGGAAAGTTCATAATTTTGTGAATAAAAATGGGGCACGAGGCGGATTTGTACAAGGATCTCCCGCTTCGTAGTCCAACACTGTGGTCACACAACCAGGACGCTGTGATCCTTCCACTTTGTTCGATGTTGCACATCTTAAGCTTGGTCCGCTCACTATTTCGATTTTGCTACTTTTTCCTGTTTTCGGGCTTGATCTGCATTCAGTTTTTGATAGGCTATCCACTGGACCATTTCACCACTAAATCTGAGGGAGGTGCGATGGGGAGTTTATACAAGGTGGTCCACTGATCGCGACCGGGCCAAATATTTCAAGAAATAAGCGTCAAACGAAAAAACTACAAAGACCGAAACTCGTCTAGCTTAAAGGGGGAGAGCAGATGGCGCTATGGTTGGCCCACTAGATAGCACTGCCATAGGTCAAACGGATATCAACTGCGTTTTTTTAATAGGAACCCCCATTTTTATTACATATTCGTGTATTACGCAAAGAAATATGAATATTTTAGTTGCATCACTTTTTTAGCTTTGTGATAGACGGCGCTGTAATAATCACAAACGTATAAGTACGTGGTATCACGTAACATTCCGCCAGTGAGGACTGTATTTGCTTCGTGGTACATTACCCGTCTTAAAATGGACCGTTTACCAATTCCGGAAAAGGTCGATATCGTGTTGATGTATGGCTATTGTGGTCAAAATGCCCAAAGGGCGTGTGCTATGCATGCTGCTCGGTATCCTGGACGACATCATCCAAGTGTCCGGACCATTCGCCGGATATTTACGTTATTTAAGGAAACAGGAAGTGTTCAGCCACATGTGAAACGTCAACCACGACCTGCAACAAGTGACGATGCCCAAGTAGATGCTTTAGCTGGTGTCGCAGCTAATCCGCACATCAGTAGTAGCCAAACCGCGCGAGAATCGGGAATCTAAAAACGTCGGTGTTGAGAATGCTACATCAATATCGATTGCACCCGTACCATATTTCTATGCACCAGGAATTGCATGGCGACGACTTTGAACGTCGTGTACAGTTCTGCCACTGGGCACAAGACAAATTACGGGGCGATGACAGATTTTTTGCACGCGTTCTGTTTAGCGACGAAGCGTTGTTCACCAACAGCGGTAACGTAAACCGGTATAATATGCACTACTGGGCAACGGAAAATCCACGATGGCTGCGACAAGTGGGACATCAGCGACCTTGGCAGCGTAATGTATGGTGCGGCATTATGGGAGGAAGGATAATTGGCCCCCATTTTATCGATGGCAATCTAAATGGTGCAATGTATGCTGATTTCCTACGTAATGCTCTACCGATGTGACTACAAGATGTTTCACTGCATGATAGAATGGCGATGTACTTCCAACATGACGAATGTCCGGCACATAGCTCGCCTGCGGTTGAAGCGGTATTGAATAGCATATTCCATGACAGGTGGATTGGTCGTCGAAGCACCATACCATGACCCGCACGTTCACCGGATCTGACGTCCCCGGATTTCTTTCTGTGGGCATAGTTGAAGGATATCTGCTAAGGTGATTCACCGACAACGCCTCACAACATGCGTCAGCGCATTGTCAATGCATGTGCGAGCATTACGGAAGGCGAGCTATTCGCTGTTGAGAGGAAGGTCGTTACACGTATTGCCAAATGCATTGAGGTTGACGGACATAATTTTGAGCATTTATTGCATTAATGTGGTATTTGCAGGCAATCACGGTGTAACAGCATGCGTTCTCAGAAATGATAATTTCACAAAGGTACATGTATCACATTGGAACAAACGAAATAAAATGTTCAAACGTACCTACCTTCTGTATTTTAATTTAAAAAACCTGCCTGTTACCAACTTTCGTCTAAAATTCTGAGCCATACGTTTGTGACTATTATAGCGCCATCTATCACAAAGCGAAAAAAGTGGTCTAATTAAGACATTCATATTTCTTTACATACTACACGAATATATAATAAAAAAATGGGGGTTCCTACTTTAAAAAACGCAATTGATATCGGTTTGAGCTATGGCAGCGCCATCTAACTGGGCAACCATATCGCCATCTGGTTTCCCCCTTCAAGCTAGACAAGTTTCGTTCTATGTGGTTTTTTCGTTTGACGCATATTTCGTGTCTCATTCAGACACCTGATCCTCAGTCTCTTCTTCCCCGGCCGTACCACTGCCTGCGCCACCATCTGTGTCCCCCCCACTGCCCCTATTCCTTTTTACTTCTTTTCCCACATCAACCGCACCTTCTCCTACGTGACTGTTGTCGACCTCAACATCCACAGTCGCTCCGCCGCCCAGTTACAGTAGTGGTATCAGTTCCTCTCCACCCTCCAAGGTGGCCTTGTTCCCATTCCCCAGCATACCCACCCCGAATCCAATACCACTCCAGATGTCATCCTCTCCTCCCCTAACCTCCTTGGCCGCATAGCGGTGGACGTCCTCGACCCTATTGGTAGACCATCTCCCTATCCTCCTCACTGTTTCAGACGGTCGTCGCCCCTGCCCTGATCCTTGCATCGACCCTCCCCCAAAATACGTCCATGATTATTTCCACGCCGACTGAATGCCTCCTGGGATACCCTCTCTACCCAGGTCGATAGCCACCCCCTCACATACCGCCACCCTGATAACATTACCCACGCTGCCTCATTTCTCCAGCAGACCTTGTCTGAGGCCATGGAGGCCCATTTCCCTACCGTCGCCATCCACCTGCACTGTCCCACTTTACCCCCACAGGCCGTCCTCCTCCTCCGCGAATCCTGCCTTCTCTACCGTGCCTTCCTTCACACGCATGACCGTGACAAACTACGACACCACTGGCAGCTGCAACGACACGTCCGAAACTTGCTTGCAGCTAAGAAACGCCAGGACTGGCGACAGACATGCACCTGTCTTAATGCTACCCTTCCTGTCATCGCGGTCCACGTACTGGTCAGCCTTCCGCCGCCTTACCAGATCTAACCCCCCCCCCCCTCCTACTACCCTCTCCTTCATGGCGACCAACCCATCCCTGACAAGCTTAGTAACGCCAATCACTTTGCCTCCTACCTCTCTGATATCTTTACCCTCCCTGACGATCCCCAGTTCGATTACTCCCTCTTCCCGGATGTCCGCGATCGAACTGACACTGTCCCTCCACTCGCTCCTGGCTTTCAGTACTTTGACAACATTGCACACAACGAACTCAATGCCCCCATCACTACTCAGGATATCATCAATACACTCTGCACGAAACAACATTGTTCCCGGTCACGATCATGTTACCTATTGCCACCTCTGTGAAGCTCACACCTCCTTCCTCTCCAGCATGACCAGGCTGTATTATGTGGTCTTGTCCACTGGCTACTACCCTGACCTGTGGAAAACCTCCCAGATCCTGATGTTCCCCAAGCCTGACAAACCACCACCCACTGTCTCCTCCTACCATCCCATCAGCTTTACCTCAGTCTTCAGCAAGGTCCTGGAATCCATCCTTACCCAATGTATCCACCAGCATCTCCGCCAGCACCGCCTCCTTCGCAACCCAGTGTGGCTTTCGACCATCCTTCTCTGCTGATGACCTTCTGCTTCACCTCACTCATATCCACTCCAAACAGCTCAACTCCTGTCTATCCGCCATCTTCCTCTCCCTTGATCTTGAGTGTGCTTACGACCGTGTATGGCATTCCAGTCTCCTCTTCAAGCTCCAAACCTTCGCCCTTCCTCTCAACTACGTCTGTCTGATCAGATCCTTTCTTTCCCACCGTCCTTCCTATGTCACCATCCATAACACAGATTTCTACACCTTCTTCCCCTCCGCTGGTGTGCCCCAAGGTTCCGTCCTCTCTTGTCTTCTCTACCTTCTGTATACGGCGGACATGCCGCGGCCTTCACCCTTCACTCCTCTCTCCTCTCTCCCCCCCCCCCCCCGTTCACCTTCTCCAGTACACCGATGACACTGCCTTCCTTGCCATCGCCCCCATCCTGCAACGCTCCCAACACCTTCTCCAATCCCATCTTGACCGGTTCACCACTTGGTGTAACCAATGGTTGCTCAAGGTCAATCCCTCCAAGACCCAGGCGATCACTGCAGGCAAAACCACCCCTTCCTTTCGGCTCCGTGACCTGTTTCTCCATTTATGGCCATCCTATCACCCTCACCCCCACCTTCAAGTACCTTGGCGTCACCCTTGACCATCGCCTTTCCTCGACCCCCTATCTCTGACCCCGTCTCCTCAAGCTCCTTTCTGGCCGCACATGGGATCTGGACCTCTCCACCATCCTCCATACCTATAAATCCCTCATCCGCCCTAGCCTCTGCTATGCCCACCCTGCCTGGATCTCCGCCCCTCCTACCTTTTACAAATCACTTCAAATTCTAGAACGCCATGCGCTCTGCCTCGCCTATTGCATCCGTCTCCCGTCCCCCACACGATCCTTCTTCTGTTCCTGCACCTCCTCTTTTTCCTCCAATGGATACGGATCCTCTACACTTCCCGTAAACTTGATCCCCCTCACCCGCTTGCCTCTCCCGTTCTCTCTCATCCTCGTCTGCTGCCGTGCCTGTATTCCCACGTCCCAGCCACTCTCCATCTCTCCACTCTCCATACCCTCGCCCAAGTTGGCTTCCACCAACTATCCCTCCCTGATGATGCCCTCATCTCCTCCATCTAACCCTCCTACCAACTTCGATCCTCCCCTTCCGCCCCCTGTGTTTTTTCCCCAAGGGCACCCTCTCTCCTGTCCCTCCTCCTCCTTCCTCCCTCCCTCCCTCCCTCCCTCCGTCCGTGCTTCCCCTAACTCCCTACCTTCTTGCCTTCCCCTCCCGTCTCCTCTGCCACTGGCATCTACACCCTCACCTCTCTCTCCTCCCCCACCTTTTCCCCTTTTGGCAGGTCCCCAGACTCGTACACATACAGTGAACGTTAGCGCGCCGGAGATCGTCGCCAGTGTTTGTGTGTGCAATCCTGTTAGTGATTCAGTGTTTCGTCGTTTGTGCTCCTTCATTCACAAATGTCATTTCTGTCGTCTCTGTTAGTGTCCGAGTGCTGAAAGTTTGTATTTGGACGCTGCACCAGTGAACGACTTCATGTATTTTAATTTGTGTGTCTCCTGTTGTCTATCCGCCGTGTTGTTTCGTTTTGCGATGTCTCCATTTGTACTGCATGTATTATCTGTGACCGAAGAGCGGCGTAGTATTGCCGCTGCTGGCCTACCTTTATTGAGTGCATTACCTTGGATGACGCCAATTGTAAAAGCTTACGAAATACAGGCTAACTCCATGAGTGTTGTACGAACACTGGTTTGCCACATCAGCGTTTCTTCGTACGAATCTCGCTCGGGAAAGAAATATCGTTAACATTGCTAAAGATTTCACGTGTTCGCAATAATTTCGTGGTCAACCATACGCAGCGGATCACTTTTCCGAAAACTGGCGCTTGAAATTGATTATGAATCGAGATACAATGCAGGAATTTCACCGAAAACAATTTCAAATAATTTTTAAATGCATTCATCTGACATACAGTTAGTACACGAATAAGGTTCAAAATGGCTCTGAGCACTATGGGACTTAACATCTGATGTCATCAGTCCCCTACACTTAAAACTACTTAAACTTAACCAACCTAAAGACAGCAAACATTTCCAAGCCCGAGGCAGGATTCGAACCCGCGACCATAGCAGTAGCGCGGTTCCGGACTGAAGCGCCTAGAACCGCTCGCCCACACCAGCCGGCTCACGAATAAGAACAACATAATATCAATATACACTGGAAAACATTGTTGTAGTAATCTTCTACAGACTTTGGTATATAAATGAGAAACGAAAATAAAAGTAATAATCGAGTTTTGAATACGGGGCGCAAAGTTACTAAGTTGCGACGCTAACAACTACACCACCATTTTGTCTGAGGATATCACCCAGTAAAGGGCACATAAAGTAATTGAAGATACCTCGGAAACTTTGACCGCCGTTTCTTCAGAAATGGTCGAGTACCTAGGATAAGCTGAGTCATGTGTTCACCTATTTAGATCTCTCTTCCATTCAGTGACGTTTCTAGGAAACCGTGTTATGACACTTGCCGTGTTCTCGTCGTGTGTGGTTTCCTGCGAACAGTCTCTCAATTTACAAAAGACTCAACACATTCAGTTCTGCACATCTAGAGGTACTACACCAAGGATAAGTCAAACGCGAGGTGAAGAAACAATATATAGTGTGGAAACTTCAGAATTTTTACGTGTCCACTACAGTACGACTTTAAACTGAAAAAAATAATAATTTTGGAACTCCTAAAACAACCTAGTTCAACCAAATGCGCAATTCAGATTGTTAAAAATCTTTGGGAGGAGCAAATCAGCAAGTTGACGAGTTCTGCATCTTTCCATTCGATAATGTGATTAGATTAATGTAATGGGGTATTTCATCTTTAAGAAAGGAAGTCTTCATTTCTCAAAAACGTGCTACGAGGGTCGTTTAGTAAGTAATGCTGCACTTTATTTAAAAAAAAAAAAGCCATTAATATACGTAGTCGAATGTCCTTGTTGCTGCTGCACATTTCATGTTTGTTCTCTACGCCCGTGAAGTTTCGAACCGTTCTGGCAGATGGCAGAGCGGTAGCACACCGTCAAAATGGCGTATAGGTACGACTCACGCTACAAGCAGCGTGCTGTTATTGAATTCTTGTGTGCAGAAATAGAAACCGTGGTGAACATCCGCAAAAGTTTGTGTGCAGTCTATGGCGAAGCTGCAATTGATAGTACAGTTGGGCGTTGGGTAAAGAAATTTACAGCGTCAGGAAATGCAGAAACAGAGCTCCACGTTCGGCCTCGCTCGAGACGTCCTGTCACAGCCACTGCTCCAGACATGCCGAATCGTGCGGATGCCATTATTCGTTCCAACAGGCGCATCACAACTCGAAAATTGGCTCTACAATTGTCGGTCAGCAGTGTAAGTGCGTCTGCAGTGATTGAGACTCTCGGATATTCAAAGAGATGCTCACAATGGGTTCCAAGAATGCTCACAGGGGAACCAGAGAAAGGCCATCTTGTCTGAATTTTTGGGGCGTTTTGAGACTGACAGAGAGGCCTGTGTCACGCATCGTTACAGGGGTCGAAAGCTGGGAGCACAACTTTGCGCCGGAAACAAAAAGGCAGTCCATAGAGTGGTATCATCCTCATTCACCACAATAGAAGAAATTCAAGACAACCCCCTCTGCTGGAAAAGGCATGGTGACAGTCTTCTGGGGTTTCGACGGCGTCGTTATCTTGGATGTGATGCCAAGACGTGAAGACTATGAATAAACTCAAGATCCGTTTCCGACGTGTTCAGTCGGACAAGAATCCAGCAGAAATCTTGCTCCAATACGATAATGCACACCCACACACAAGTCTGAGAACCCCGGAACACATCGCCAAATTGGGTTCGACATCACTGCCTCATCCACCAGGCAGTCCAGACCATGGCACCCTCGGACTGCCATCTCTTTGGGCCGCTTAAAGATTCTCTATGGGGAACACACTTTCAAGATGACGAGAGTGTCAGTCGTGCAGTGAAAACATGGCTACGCCTACAGGACAAGAGCTTTTACCAGCAGGTTGTACATGCCCTTCCACAACGTTGGCGTACGGGCATAGAACGTGATGGAGACTACGTAGAAAAACAGGACATGGACAGTACGTATTGATGTACATTGTTACCAAATTCTGACTCTTAAAAATAAATATGTACTGAGAAACCAATTTGGGGCATTAATTATTGAACGACCCTCGTATAGCAGACATGATACGTGAATTGGAGTGGCAATCATTGAAACAAAGGCGTTTTTCGTTGCGACGGGATCTTCTCATGAAATTTCAGTCACCAGTTTTCTCCTCTATTGCCAAAACATTCTGTTTCCACCCACCTACATAGGGAGAAATGATCATCACGATAAAATGAAAGAAATCGGGGCTCGCACGGAAACATTTAAGTGCTCGTGTTTCCCGCGTGCCGTCCGAGAGTGGAACGGTAGAGAGACAGCATGAAGATCGTTCATTGAACCCTCTGCCAGGCACTTTATTGTGAATAGCAGACTAATCACGTAGATGTAGATCTGCTATGCTCACCCTTTATTAGCTTGTAGACATCTGTTTAAGGCAGGAGTGTGTAACATTTTTAGCTTACCTGGGTCACACTGGAAGAAGACGAGTATTTTTGGCCGCACATGATACACTTAACAGAAACAGTAACTGCTGAGACAGGAAAAAAGTGAGGGAACATGGAATGATTTTGCCATTGTTTATATGCGATTTCTAAATTTACATATACGGAATGTCATAAATTTTTTACCCGTCGTGTGATAGGTGCTCACTTCTCGGACCACAGTGATACTTGCTTTGGCCCACATGCGGTTCGCCGGCTGGGGGATTTACACCAATGTTTTAAGGACTTTGATATTTACGGTATATTTATTCACTCATGAAGTTTGTTATAAGTAATCTACTGCAATTCAAAAGGAACAATGGCGTACATAATACAATACCAAAAGAAAAAGCGATATTCAGTGCTCCACAATAAGAGAAAGGTCTTGCAGCTTCGTGACGAATTTGCTGTTTTTGCTATTGAGATGCTGGTCTGAATCGGGCAAAATCCCTCTATCTAGCAAACGTCGTTTTCTCTAATGGAGGAGCCTTCCGCACACATTAATCGGCACAACATTCGCATCAGAGATTCAGAACCCCACAAACAGCGGAAAGGTGAAGTTTGTGCTGATGAAAGGCAGCATAGTTGGACCATTCTTCTTCATCGGTTAAACAGTAACAGGAATCGTTTATCTGGACAAGCATGAGCCATTTGCTGTCCTTCAAATTCTTCCCTTTCAATAAAATGTGATCTTCCAGCAGGATCATTGGCCATCTCCACAGGAGTAATGTGGATGCAATAACCCCTATCACCCCCGACCTACTTGTAGCACATGGGTTGCGACAGCATATTTTACCAATTTTATCGATTAAGAAAGGAACCTACGTAGAAGTCTATTAATTGTACAAAACATTTTCAGGTACTTTTCATGATGCCACAGACGGCAAGTATCTATGTCTCTTAGTTCCTTTAATTGCATTTGGAAATCAGAGAGGTTTTTAGACAACTTGTACAACTCTGTCAAAGAAAAAATGCAAGCGTTGAGGGCGCATGGCTCGTGGCTGAGTTCTGTCGTTGGATTATCGAGACCAGAACAACAGTGTACTTGAGGCAGTGTGGCAAAATTTTTTGCCCCATTGTAATGCAGATTACACAGTAGGTATGAGCTAAAGTTGTTGCTATAAATTGCAAGCTGTTTATGTCAATGAAAAGCTTAATACTTTCTGGCCATTCTTGTGCTTGTGGACTGTCTGGACAGAATGAGAATGGACTGAAGTCTTCCTAGAGAACAAAACCCAACATGTTTTCCTTAATGGGAAGATATCAATAGAGGCAACAATAGTGCCAGGTGAAACTCAAGATAGTGTGATTAGATTGTAAATCATCCAACTGCCAGTCTCTGGAGTTGATAGTGATAGTGCATGTCAATCATAGTACGAGGCTGGTTAGGTTGGTGCAATAAATATGGTGGAGATTTTTCACTGGCATTCGAAACTTAATTGAATGTCCTGTCTTTGCCCTAGCGAAAGGCCATCTCTCTCATTTGATTCAAACAACTCTGACAGGGACATCGACGGGACACCAAAAGTACAGGTTATGAGTATCTACTGGGCTCAGCGCTGACCATCTGGGGTGAGAGACTCAGTGACTGCTTCTCCCAAGAAGACAACCTCTGACGGTGGACCAAGGATGATTCAGCTGTAACGTCCTGCAATCAACATGGACACTAGTAGAAATTTGGGGACAGAAACTGGCCGTATCGTTTTTGGTAAAACCATCGCACCACTTGCCTTAAAACGTTTAGACCACCTACAAGAAACCTAAATTTGAATCTTCAAATGGCGATGTGAGATGAAGTCCAGTCCAGTATTCTGCCACTTTACTGCCTCACTCAGTAGTCCCTTAGATATGAACAGAGTGAACAGAATAGAGCCATCCTCAACATAATAAGTGATGTCTTCAGAGAATTATGACAGGACTGTACGTAAAACCTAAAGCAATGTGCCACCTACAGTTCAATGTCAAAACCAGTCAACCATTTAGCTCTGCTTGCTGCTCTGAGTAGAGTGTCAACGAAGGGATCATAGCTCTGGGAGATTAGTGAACATTATTCTTACAAAACACTAGTTGTACCAGAACTGGTGACGAACCTTGAGCTTCTGGAGGTACATCTCGTTGATGACCCTGCGCAGGTAGACGGCGTCCTTGGCGATGCCGTGCCAGAGGCGTGCCTGCGTCACTTTGAGGTTGCGCGCCAGCTTGTGCTCGAGCCGGGCCATCCGCTTGGAGCGCATGGCGCGCGTGATGAAGCCCAGGATCATGACCAGGTAGCCCAGCCCGAAGATCACCCACACCAGCAGCATTATCTGGTACAGCAGGAACCAGCCCGTCTGGAAGCCCATGTTTGTCTGTCCTGCAAAACGGGATGAAGCCAATTGCAACACGAGCATGGGACACATAATGAAGCCTAGTATCATCACCAGATAGTGCGGTTCAGTTAATATTCCACACTAGTAGAACTATCTAATGTAGAGAGAGAGAATCCAAGTGGGCACCCTTTTTCTCCATTCTGGAGGGAACAACTAAAGTTTTGGTAGGCGTTCATCTGGATGCTAACTAGTATTTATCTAGCATATGGCATCTAAACATATTTCAGTGTTGAACTACATGACAGTATTTCTATACACTTAATACTTAATCACAAGCAAACATGCAGTCCCTGTATATACTTGACAGAATTTGGGGTTGCCATTAGAAATTCCTCAAACGCCTCCACATGCTCTTCGCTGATGTGTTGGATAGTTTTGCTCAGTGCGCTGCATTCAACATTTTAGAAGTCTATCTGCATATTTTCCATTACACGTTCCACTCGGTTGAGATGGTCGATCAAACCATGAGACATTCTCAGTAATAAAAGGAAATAACTGGCACGGTTATGAGGTATTTTGAAGCCACTCTCCTCCAGGAACTGGTAATGTTAAGCCCAGTGAGACTGTTTGCAAGTTCAGGAGGAGAATATCTTTAAAGAAGTCTATCGATTCTGAGGTCAGGAATGTCAGAATGCACCGTCGATCCACTGTTTGCTAGGCTCTTTTCGTGTTCCTTGATCAAGGATTCTTTCCTTCGCTATTTTGGGGTTGGTATGTGACTCAGGATAGGCAGTCAGATGGTGGGAGTACACCTAATTGTTCCTGGAATAATACACTCAGCGCTATTAAGTTGGACACAAATTTTGTTTACATGAGTGCTGATCAAACATGTTGGTGCACAGTACTTTGCTGTGGCACGTACCAGGCTCAAAGCAAAAGTCTGCATAGTTTTCGGTTGTGGTCCACATGTAGTTCGATAAGTTTTTGGACGACAGAACTTCTTGTTCTCATGTTAGGGGCAGATTTGTGAGGTGCGATTGAAAGACAGGGATCTATCCAGAGCCATAGTAGTGATGTCAGTATCTATTTGTACTTCATCATCATCCTTGGGTTCTGAAGTATTGAGCTAATAAGGAAGTTGCTCTTTACCTTATACCTGCCCTGCATTTCACTCCCTGACCACCTTGTGATCCGTTTGTTGGGGTCCCCTCACCACTGATGCTCTCGAAAGCCGACTTCCACTGGAATCAGATGTTCAGTACTAGAGCCATTCACTTTCCCCTGAGCCGTGTTTATGCAGCAGATGCTGTGGACAACTGTCATGTGTACCGCCAACCCATACCACGTTCAATTGGCTCTGAGTACTATGGGACTTAACATCTCAGGGTATCAGTTCCCTACACTTAGAACTACTTAGATCTAACTAACCAAAGGACATCACACACATCCATGTCCAAGGCAGGGTTCGAACCTGCGACCGTAGCAGCAGCGCGGTTCCGGACTGAAGCGCCCAGAACCGCTCGGCCACAGCGGCCGGTCCATACCAGGGTCATCGTCGTCTTCTAACACATCTACCCCTTGACTAGGTGCTGAAGAAGTGCTTGTTTGGTTTCCAGAGTGGCAAACACTCTTTTCTGTGCATCAGAGCAGGCATCTTTGCTTCATCAGTGACTTAAGCATGGAGTCGCAAGGGCTGTTCAGTTCATCAGACGCTTCTGTGTTAGAAACATTTTCATCCAGGTTCATCAAAACGCACCGTTCCCCCTCGTTCTCCCAGTGAGGTTGCCCGACAACGTCGGTATCCAGAATGAATTTTCGCTCTGCAGTGGTGAGCACACTGACTTGACACTTCGTTTGCTTTTCGCAATCAAGTGCTTCAGCGACTGAGCCATCTAAGCACGACTCACTGTCCGGACCTCACAACTCCACTTACACCATACCTCTCCTTGTACCTTAGAACTTGCCTGTGAAGGGCAAAGACCTCAAGTTCGAGTCCTGGTCCGACACATTATTTTCATCTGTCAGTAGTTTCAATCCTGAGTGTCTGCACCAAGCTGTCTGAATCTAAAACTGACCTTATGAGCGTATGGCAAATGGAAAGTATTAGCGATCTAGACCATTTTATTCACAAAGGATGAGACAGCGTCACCAGGACAAGAGGTGCACGGAAATGGACAAAGGGCACGTACAAAGAGAAGAGCAGCTCCATTAACGCTTACCACATATGGAGCGATTGATGATGACGGCAACACTGATCGCTGAAATATTACCTGCCAGACATTAGGATCTGGCTGAGAGCCGGTTTTGACTTCAGGCAATATCAGCTTGACAAAAATGGGAGAAGTGAAAACAAGTATGCTACCTCACAATGGAACATAGATGTTGGAAGGCCCAGTCGAGAGAAAGGCTAATGTCGTCTTGACTGTTATTGCACTGAAACTTCCTGGCAGATTGAAACTGTGTGCCGGACCGAGACTCGAACTCGGGACCTTTGCCTTTCGCGGGCAAGTGCTCTACCATCTGAGCTACCCAAGCACGACTCACGCCCCGTCCTCACAGCTCTGCTTCTACCAGTACCTCGTCTCCTACCTTCTAAACTTCTCAGAAGCACTCCCGCGAATCTTGCAGAACTAGCACACAGTTTTAATCTGCCAGGAAGTTTAATATCAGCGCACACTCCGCTGCAGAGTGAAAATCTCATTCCGGTTATTGCATTGTTTAAACAAATGAACCAGAGACAGCTGTTACCAGAACCGGTAGTGCTTCTGTTGCTTCAGAGAATGAACAGATCAGTGTAGCCCTTCATAGTGGCAACATCAGAGCTTGCTCTTGTAATCTGAGTGGCAGTTGGACACAGGATGACACAGGATGGGCAAAGACACGAGATCTTTTTTTGGTCATCCGAGGGCTGAAATAGTAAATGCATTGCGCTCTTCAGTGATCTAATTATCGTTAACTCTACTGGTGTTTTATAGTTATAGAAAATTGGTGCAACATAACACTGTTCTCCAAATTTTGAAAAGTACAGAATTATGATGAACAGATTGTGATTTATTTTTTGGTGGGGAGGGTGATTGGCAAATAACTCAAAAATGATGATGAAAAATACTGACTGGGTTTCGTTTTTGCGATCCAGTATAAAACATCTTAAGAGCATCTCTTTTACACCTCATTTGGACACAGTGTTGCACGAGCAACCCTAACCATGACAGCATTTTTAGTGACACTTTATATTCCAGCTGATCATACAGATGCAACAAATTATCGAGCTGTTCTTTAAAATGTTTTGCTTTGAAGTATCACAGAAAGCAATTTAAAATTTCATCCTTTAGCACTAATTCAATCTGAGTAATTTCAAATATATATATCTGTGTGTGTGTGTGTGTGTGTGTGTGTGTGTGTGTCGCACTGGGTTGTTTGGTTTCCCATCTTCAGATGAGAAATCGTTAGAGCTCGTAGAAATCTTTGAGAAACAAGGAATGCTTCGTTCTGCGAGTGCAGAAAGTATATTGTTGTTAACGGTTCTTTGCTGGCTACAGTTCGAAAAGCTAATATGTGATTCTAATGTCAGTTTCGAATTCAGTGGCACAATATTAAGTCAGTCTCCATAGCATTGTGTGTGCTTAGTGTTAAAACATGATCGGGACGAAAGGCAGTCTAGTAGAACTAAATACATCATATATTAGTTGAATTAGCAAGTTATACCATGGTCTAGAGCTAGCCAGAGGGAGTCTAATGTTTGCATTGGGTTATCTGTTATGCGAGATAACTGAGTCTACACACACTATAAATAATGCTGTCTACATCGTTCTAGGACTTTTCTCATTCTATTGTTTCATGTAATATATTTCGGACTTTGTTAGTTTCAGACCCAAACATAGACTTTCGACATACAGTTCAGCGTCAATACGCAGTCGTCTACTTCTGTACCTAAGTGGTCGACGTGTCTACCATTTGGAGGACCCGAGTTGAATTCCAAGTACTGCCAGGGATTTTTTTCTTGGTGGGAGGGTCGGAACGGGGTGCACTCGGCCTCTTGGTACCATTGGGATAGCTACCTGACTCAGCATTAGTGGCTGCAAGATGTGGCAAGCAGACAATAGGCAAGAGAACTTTGACACAGTGGCCAGTAGGCACTGCATGGTCTTCAGGACCAGAACAGGGAGCTGGCCAGCGTATAGTAAATTGTATGCCAAAGCGAGGTATCAACTGAAGCTCGGGTGGATAGTTACCTGGACTTGGGCTCAACTCACAATAGTGGTAGGGGAAATTTCCTTGAGGGGGTGGGGAGGGGTAGGAGGGGGGGGGGGGAAGAATGGAGTGGAATGCACAAAGTCTTGTGAGGCGAAATGAAAAGATACTGAGAGTGAGAGTGAGATAACGAAAAGTAGCAGCTGCAAGCTCTGGGAAGCCCACACGCAGCCTAGAGAGTCCTATGCTGACAACAAAGACAACACGCCACATGGAAAAGTATGAGACGGCAGCGGGGCGGCTGGTAAAAGTAGAGAAACAGCTGAAGCCGGCGGGTGGATAGTTACCAGCGACGAGGTCGCCGAAGCCGATGGTGGTGAGCGTGACGAAGGCGTAGTAGACGGACATGGCGTAGTCCCAGTCGTCCTCCATGAAGCTGAAGATGGCGGCGGGCAGGAAGATGAAGACGACGACGCCGGGCACCAGGTAGCTCAGCGTGTCCGTGATGAGCCAGGTGCGCGAGTGGTAGCGGTACTGGCTCTCCTTGCTCTTGTAGCGCCGGTGCACCTTCACCAGCTGCAACGACACGGGCCGCCTATAGTCTCTCTCACACACACCCTCCAACAACTGGACACTGAGTTCCAGGACCTGAACCACAAACACTTTGTACGAGGGCTATTTTTTGTTCGGTCTTCAATCGGTCGCGAAATTTAAACCACAGTGAAAACAAAAAATGCTTTATTTGCAACATTTCGCTACAGCTTTCCAGTTACTTCACTACTTAGTTGCTGCTCCGACAGCCGGCCGTAGTGGCCGAGCGGTTCTAGGCGCTACAGTCAGGAACCGTAAGAGCGCTACGGTTGCAGGTTCGAATCGTGCCTCCGGCATGGATGTGTGTGACGTCCTTAGGTTAGTTAGGTTTAAGTAGTTCTAAGTTCTAGGGGACTGATGACCTCAGAAATTTAGTCCCATAGTGCTGACACGGACATTTATCATTGCGTGTTATGAACTTTCCAATACACTTGTCATAGAAGGCATTCCTCACAGTGGTCTGTAGATTGTTGTTTGTGCCAAAATAATGTCCTCGTAGACTATGGTTCATGTGAGCAAAGAGATGAAAGTTTGTTGGTTGTTTCATTTGGGGCAGGGGACTAAGCAGTGAGGTCATTGGTCCCATTGGATTGGGGAAGGAAGTCGGCCTATCAAAGGAACCATCCCAGCATTTGCCTGATTTGGGGAAATCACGGAAAACCTAAACCAGGATGGCCGGATGCTGGTGCACGAATATCTGAGGGAGCCAACTCCGAGCTGTGTGGTGGGTAACCAAACGCTTCCCCTCGAAAATGCTACAGCAGGGTCGTTGTTGCACCTGCAATGTGCGGCTGAGGCTTGTCATAAACGAGGACACACATGACAGTTATGTGGGTTGCATGAAATCAGGCGAAACTCATCAACAGGCAGTTCACACTTGGAGGCAGACACTATTA
The DNA here is from genome assembly GCF_021461395.2 of Schistocerca americana. Lineage (NCBI taxonomy): Eukaryota > Metazoa > Arthropoda > Insecta > Orthoptera > Acrididae > Schistocerca > Schistocerca americana. Next base: position 47,191,019 of record NC_060127.1, read on the forward strand.
TTGTAGGCATCTCTACATGCACACTGTGCACTCAGATTGACGCGATAGACAGACATACTGGAGACGCTACGCAGCACATCTGTCGACAGTTTCACCGGGTTTTCACTGTGGTTTTAATTTCGCTACCGATCAGAGATTGAAAAAAATAACCCTCTTACGCAGTAGACCACATTTTTTAACGGCCATATAGTTTTCAAGGTGGCCATGCCGAGCATGTGCGAACTGTTCCATTGGGATGTTTTACGCAAAAGGAATCACCAAATTCCAGACAGGAATTTCTGTCGTGCTTACATCACAGTGAAGATCCTCACATAACAGAACGGCTTGGTGATAAGGCTAAACTACGGAATGTCCACTAACACAGTAAAACTTTAAAGGTGGACGTCAACACTTCTTTGCAAAGTTGACCAATGATTCTGCTGTGGTGTGCATACATAAACTCTGAGTCTGAGATACTATTATCGCGAGTAGTAGCGAGCGTACAGTTGTCGAGAGGAGTCGGAAGTGGTCGGACGCAGCTAGGAGTGGAGAGAAACAGCGCGACTCGAGAGGTCGCAGCCTGCCGTGACCGTGCGAGTGGCGCAGGAGGAGACTTTGGTACTAACTGATGAAATGGTTCAAATGGCTCTGAGCACTATGGGACTTAACTTCTGAGGTCATCAGTCCCCTAGAACTTAGAACTATTTAAACCTAACTAACCTAAGGACATCACACACATCCATGCCCGAGGCAGGATTCGAACCTGCGACCGTAGCGGTCGCGCGGTTCCAGACTGTAGCGCCTAGAACAGCTCGGCCACTTAGGCCGGCTTATTAATTGATTTTTTTTCTTTTTTTCTTTTTTTTTTTGTAAATTGCCTTTTCGTTGCACGTAGTTGTTGCTTGCTTGCGCACTGGAGGGATTTTATCACATTTGTGTATGCATACATTGAGAATAATATTCGTATCTTTCCTGTGGCCAGATACTTGTTTATTGAGTACAGACATTGTAGAATAAGTAAGGTCAGTGTAAAGTTTGTCAGTGTTTAAATTATCTGCTTTGCGAAAATAGTAAATTAAAATCTTTACTAGTCTCTTTTTTTCTTTTACACTGTCTAAGGCAAGTTGATTAAACCCATCCACATTATTAAATTTCTATATAAAAGCATATGGCAGTAGTTGATGCAATTATTATGGCCATTCATTGCACTCTGCATGGATCGCAGTATTGCTTTTGAAATAGTTTTAGCATGTTGCTGATCACGCAGTTGCAGCAGCGAGATGAGGTAAGTTGTCTGTTGTGTACAGGAGCAATGCAGAACAGTTGTTACTAGGTGCTAGATAATATTTTTAAACTCACAGTCAAATAATTGAGAACTGATTTCTTTATGATTTAAAGGAAGAGCAATTAATTACTATTTCTACTTGTTCTCAATTAGAATTCTATTATTGTCAAAGATGCAACGTCACATACACTGAAGTGCCAAAGAAGTTAGTGTAAACATGCGTATTCAAAAAATGTTCAAAAGTGTGTGAATTCCTAAGGGACCAAACTGGTGACATCATCGGTTCCCTCACTTACACACTACTTAAACTAACTTATGCCAAGACCAACAGCTGGCCGCTGCAGCCGAGCGGTTCTCAGCACTTCAGTCCGGAACCGCGCGACTGCTACTGTCGCAGGTTCGAATCCTGCCTCGGGCATGGATGTGTGTGATGTTCTTAGGTTAGTTAGGTTCATGTAGTTCTAAGTTCTAGGGGACTGATGAACTCAGATGTTAAGTCCCATAGTGCTCAGAGCCATTTGAACCATTTGATTTGAAGAACACACACACACACACACACACACACACACACACACACACACCTGAGGGAGGACTCGAACCTCCGGCGGGAGTGGTCGCGCAATCCGTGACATGGTGGTTCTAACCACGCGGCTGCGTATTCAAATAGAGAGATACGTAAACAGGCAGAAGACGGCACTGAGGTCGGCAACGCCTATATAAGACAACAAATGTCTGGTATAGTTGTTAGATCGGTTACTGCTGCTACAATGGCAGGTTATCAACATTGAAGTGAGTCTGAACGTGGTGTTCTAGTCGGAGCACGAGCGATGGAACACAGCATCTCCGAGGTAGCGAAGAAGTGGAGATTTTCCCGTTGGACCACTTCACGGGTAAAACATCAGATCTCCGACATCGCTGCTGCCGGAAGAAGAACCCCTCGAAAACGGTTCCAACGACGACCGAAGAGAGTCGTTCAGCATGACAAAAGTGCAAACCTTCCGCAAACTGCTGCAGATTTCAATGCTGGGCCATCAAAAAGTGTCAGCATGCATCGATATGGGTACCCTTGATGGCTGCACGACACAAAGCTTTACGCCTGGTTGGACTCGTCACCACCAATATTGGACTGTTGATGAATGCATACACGTTGAACTCGTTGTCTAGTCGGACGAGTTTCATGTATCGAGGGTGTGGACTAATACAGGTGTGGAGCCAACCTCATGAATCCATGGACCATGCACGTCAACAGAGGATTGTTCAAGCTCTGTAATGGTGTGCGGCGTGTGCAACTGGTGTGATATGGGACGCCTGATACGTATAGATAAGACTCTGACATGTGACACGTACGTAGTAAGCATCCTGTCTGGTCAGCTGTATCCACGGTCTGGCAGCCAGTCGTTGATTCACCTCGGAAGATGATGCCCTCAGTTGGAAACGAATCATCAGGAAGAAGTAGTTTTACTGATAGACCACGACCTGTCAACCCGCAAGTCTTAACTAATCAAGACGCCGGCTTGAAAGCCTATACGTTACGGGTTCCTTGTTAGCCATTTGGTGTTACAGATGGCATTGGTGACGGTGACTGGTTGCTGTTTACAATTCTTTTGTGAGAATTAGCGTGCGGCAGTGGTGTGCGCACGCGGTGCTGTAGGGTACTCACCGCCCTGCTGTAGAAGTCACCCAGCGTGGCCAGCAGGATGCCGTTCATGGGGATGCCGATGAGTGCGTAGAAGATCATCAGCAGCCGGCTGGCGTCCGTCGTGGGCGACAGGTTGCCGTAACCTGCGGACATACGAGAACACCAGCAGTAGCACAGGTTCTAAGTTAACCGATCAGCAACCATTCTCCCTTTTTTGAGACCCAAACATTGTCTATTCTATTTTATTTTCCTGTAATTAACTTGTCTTACGAAAGGAACTACACTACTGTCCATTAAAATTGCTACACCACGAAGGTGACGTGCTACAGACGCGAAATTTAACCGACAAGAAGAAGATGCTGTCATATTCAAATGATTAGCTTTTCAGATCATTCACACAAGATTTGCGCCGGTGGCGACACGTACAACGTGCTGACATGAGGAAAGTTTCCAACCGATTTCTCATACAGAAACAGCAGTTGAGCGGCGCCGCCTGGTGAAACGTTGTTGTGATACCTCGTGTAAGGAGGAGAAATGCGTACCATCACGTTTCCGACTTTGATGAAGGTCGAATTGTTGCCTATCGCGATAGCGGTATATCGTATAGCCACATTGCTGCTCGCGTTGGTCGAGATCCAATGACTGTTAGCAGAATATCGAATTGGTGGGTTCAGGAGGGTAATACGGAAAGCAGTGCTGGATCCCAACGGCCTCGTATCACTGGCAGTCGAGATGACAGGCATCTTATCCGCATGGCTGTAACGGATCGTGCAGCCACGTCTCGATCCCTGAGTCAACAGATGGGAACGTTTGAAAGACAACAACTATCTGCACGAACAGTTCGACATGTTTGTAGCAGCATGGACTATCAGCTCGGAGACCATGTCTGTGGTTACCCTTGACGCTGCATCACAGACAGGAGCACCTGCGATGCTGTACTCAACGACGAACCTGGGTGCACGAATGGCAAAACGTCATTTTTTCGGATGAATCCAGGTCCTGTTTACAGCATCATGATGGTCGCATCCGTGTTTGGCGACATCGTGGTGAAAGCACATTGGAAGCGCGTATTCGTCATCGCCATACTGGCGTATTACCCGGCGTGATGGTATGGGCTTCCAGACGTCTCGGTCACATCTTGTTCGCATTGACGGCACTCTGAACAGTGGATGTTACATTTCAGATGTGTTACAACCCGCGGCTCTACCCTTCATTCGATCCCTGCGAAACCCTACATTTCAGCAGGATAATGCACGACCACATGTTGTAGGTCCTGTACGGGCCTTTCTGGATACAAAAAATTTTCGACTGCTGCCCTGGCCAGCACATTCTCCAGACCTCTCATCAATTGAAAACGTCTGGTCAATGGTGGCCGAGCAACTGGCTCGTCACAATACGCCAGTCACTACTCTTGATGAACTGTGGTATCGTATTGAAGCTGCATGGGCAGCTGTACCTGTACACGCCATCCAAGCTCTGTTTGACTCAATGCCCAGGTGTATCAAGGCCTTTATTACGGCCAGAGGCCGTTGTTCTGGGTACTGATTTCTCAGGATCTATTCACCCAAATTGCGTGAAAATGTAATCAAATGTCAGTTTTAGTATAGCATATTTGCCCAATGAATACCCCTTTATCATCAGCACTTCTTTTTGGTGTACCTATTTTAATGGCCAGTATTGTAGTTTACCTGTTTTCTGTCTCACTTGCCTGCACTGTACGCCTTGATAGTACACGCATGCTCATAAATTAACGATAATGCTGAAACATGGTGAAACAACCCTCTGGTGGGCGGTTTGTGGGTTTAAATCACCTTGGGGTGTGACCATGCGGTGCATTTGACTTGCGGTCGTCGCACGGTGGCGCGGTCAGCAGAGGTGTGTTGGTGCATGCTAGTGTACGGTGTAGCGAGTACGTGTGCAGACGTTTTCAGACCTGCTAATGGCGACTGTTTGTTGGAAATGGCTCAAAGAACACACATTGATGACGTTATGGGGGGTAGAATACTAGGGCGACTGGAGGCTCGCCGAACATAGCAGGTCGTAGCAGGGGCCCTTCGTGCGCCACAAAGTGTGATCTCAAGATTATGGCAACGATTCCAGCAGACAGGGAACGTGTCCAGGCGCTACAGCTCGGGACGTCCACAGTGTACAACACCACAACAAGACCGATATCCCACCACCAGTTCCCGCAGACGGCCACTGAGTACTGCAGGTAGCCATGCTCGGGATGTTAGTGGAGCCACTGGAACAGTTGTGTCGAGACACACAGTCGACAGACGACTGAACAGACATTGTTTACTGGCCCCGAAACCTGCAAGGTCACAGAAGAGGCCGTAAAGCCTGGTGTCAAGAACACAGTGCATGGTCATTGGAACACTGCTCCCAGGTTATGTACACGGACGGGTGGCCGTACAATCTGAACGGTGATTCTCGCAGGGTTTTCATCTGGTGTTAACCAAAAACCCCTTAATGTCCTTGAAAGGGACCTGTATGGAGGTCGTGGTTTGATGCTGTGCGGTCGGATTATGATTGGTGCACGTACACCCCTGCATGTCTTTGACAGAGGAACTTTAACAGGTCATGTGTATCAGGACGTCATTTTGCACCAGTACGTCCGTCTTTTCAGGAGTGCAGTGGGTCCCACCTTTCTCCTGATGGATGATAACGCACGGCCCCACCGAGCTGCCATCGTGGAGGAGTACCTTGAAACAGCAGGCGAATGGAGTGGCCTGCCTGTTCTCCAGACCTAAACCCCATCGAGCACATTTGGGATGCTCTCCGTTGACTTATCGCTGCACGTCTTCAAACCACTAGGACACTTGAGGAGCTCCGACAGGCACTGATGCAAGAATGGGAGACTATACCCCAGCAGCTGCTCGACCACCTGATCCAGGGTATGCCAACCCGTTGAGCGGCCTGTGTAAGTGTGGATGGTGATCATATCCCATATTGATGTCGGGGTACATGCGCAGGAAACAGTGGCGTTTTGTAGCACATGTGTTTCGGGATGGTTTTCTCAACATACTTACAGATCTGTGTCGTGTATGTTCCCTATGTGCCTATGCTATTAGCGCCAGTTTTGTGTAGTGCCACGTTGTGTGGCACCACATTCTGCAGTTATGCTTAATTTATGAGCTTGAGTGTAGTTTCTGTACAACAATGAAATGTGATTTAGTTCTCTGGGTGTGTTTCGTACGAACATACGGATGTCCGTGTAACATACAGTATACACACCATTTCAACTACCAGCTCGGCCAGAAACGAACCCAAAACACATCGCAAGCTGCCGCCGAGACTCGAATTCGGATCGCTGGATTCAAAGTTCAGAGTGCTACACCATGGAACCGCACGCTGCTGCCGCTCTTGAGTCTATCAAAAAGAATCATCCGATTTAGAGAAAATCATAACTATTATGTTATTTGAGATAAGCGCGTGAATAACGTACTGTTGGAAACAGCAAACTATCCAGTTTTACATGGTTCCCGCCAGGTAGCAGCAGTGTGCGTCCACTTCGGTTCTAGTAAAAATGGTGTCGGGACAACAGAAAGCGCTGTGTGTTCTACATTTTGTGCAATGCGGGTCCGTAATAACTGTTCAGCGTGACGTTCGTACTATGTATGGTGTGGGACCTCCTACAGCACAGAGCATTAGACGACGGCATGAAGAATTCCGAGAAACATGTTGCTTGTGTAAAGGCAAATCGCTGGACCGTCCACGAGTGTCTAACACAGACGTTGAAAGCATCTCAAGAGAGAAATCCGTTTGCCGTGCAGCTCGACAGTGCAACATGCCCCCGTTGTCCGTCTGACCTGTGTTGCGTCGACGCTTACACGTGAAACCATACAAAATTCATCTACTGCAAGCTCTTCCTGAAGGTGACTAACAGCAAAGTGAGGAGTTTTGCAATTTCGTTGTTGGCAAGATATGGAGGATAACTTTTCTTCCATGCATTCTATATCCTCGCACAAACGAAAAAATGGCTGACATCGAAATAAGTGTCCAAGGAATAGAAAAGCAACTGAAATCACTCAATAGAAGAAAGTCCACTGGACCTGACGGGATACCAATTCGATTCTACACAGAGTACGCGAAAGAACTTGCCCCCCTTCTAACAGCCGTGTACCGCAAGTCTCTAGAGGAACGGAGGGTTCCAAATGATTGGAAAAGAGCACAGGTAGTCCCAGTCTTCAAGAAGGGTCGTCGAGCAGATGCGCAAAACTATAGACCTATATCTCTTACATCGATCTCTTGTAGAATTTTAGAACATGTTTTTTGCTCGCGTATCATGTCATTTCTGGAAACCCTGAATCTACTATGTAGGAATCAACATGGATTCCGGAAACAGCGATCGTGTGAGACCCAACTCGCCTTATTTGTTCATGAGACCCAGAAAATATTAGATACAGGCTCCCAGGTAGATTCCATTTTCCTTGACTTCCGGAAGGCGTTCGACACAGTTCCGCACTGTCGCCTGATAAACAAAGTAAGAGCCTACGGAATATCAGACCAGCTGTGTGGCTGGATTGAAGAGTTTTTAGCAAACAGAACACAGCATGTTGTTATTAATGGAGAGACGTCTACAGACGTTAAAGTAACCTCTGGCGTGCCACAGGGGAGTGTTATGGGACCATTGCTTTTCACAATATATATAAATGACTTAGTAGATAGTGTCGGAAGTTCCATGCGGCTTTTCGCGGATGATGCTGTAGTATACAGAGAAGTTGCAGCATTAGAAAATTGTAGCGAAATGCAGGAAGATCTGCAGCGAATAGGCACTTGGTGCAGGGAGTGGCAACTGACCCTTAACATAGACAAATGTAATGTATTGTGAATACATAGAAAGAAGGATCCTTTATTGTATGATTATATGATAGCGGAACAAACACTGGTAGCAGTTACTTCTGTAAAATATCTGGGAGTATGCGTGCGGAACGATTTGAAGTGGAATGATCATATAAAATTAATTGTTGGTAAGGCGGGTACCAGGTTGAGATTCATTGGGAGAGTGCTTAGAAAATGTAGTCCATCAACAAAGGAGGCGGCTTACAAAACACTCGTTCGACCTATACTTGAGTATTGCTCATCAGTGTGGGATCCGTACCAGATCGGTCTGACGGAGGAGATAGAGAGGATCCAAAGAAGAGCGGCGCGTTTCGTCACAGGGTTATTTGGTAACAGTGATAGCGTTACGGAGATGTTTAATAAACTCAAGTGGCAGACTCTGCAAGAGAGGCGCTCTGCATCGCGGTGTAGCTTGCTCGCCAGGTTTCGAGAGGGTGCGTTTCTGGATGAGGTATCGAATATATTGCTTCCCCCTACTTATACCTCCCGAGGAGATCACGAATGTAAAATTAGAGAGATTAGAGCGCGCACGGAGGCTTTCAGACAGTCGTTCTTCCCGCGAACCATACGCGACTGGAACAGGAAAGGGAGGTAATGACAGTGGCACGTAAAGTGCCCTCCGCCACACACCGTTGGGTGGCTTGCGGAGTATCAATGTAGATGTAGATGTAGATGTAGAAAGGTGAACCGTCATAATGTGAGAATATGGGCTACGAAACAACCCACATGAAGTTGTACAACATGAGAGGGAGTCTCCAAAACTTAATGTGTTTTGTGCAGTTTCACGGAAAAGGTGAATAACCCATTTTTCTTTGGCGAGAGCACTGTTACAGAAAGCACATATCTCGATATACTTGAGAACTTTCTTTTCCCACAGTTGGAGACTCATTCGAACGACTTCATTTACCAACAGGATGGGACACAGTCAACCTGGCATCTGGAGGTGCGGGAATTTCTAAATCAAAGGATTACTGAACGTAGGATCGGTCGCACTGGACCAAATGATTCAGCTTTACATAACTGGCCTCCAGGGTCATCGGACCTGACTGTATGCGATTATTTCTTGTGGGTGTTTATAAAAGACTCTGTTTATGTACCTCAGTTACCAAGAATGGTGAATGGACTGAGACATCGCATAGCAGTACTGTAACTCAAGACATGTTTGCTGCAGCGTGGGAACAATTTGAATACCGCATTGTCATATGCCGTGCATCTGAAGGGGGGCATACTGAACACCTACGAAGAGGTATAGAAAAAAACTTAAGTTTTCCGTTCATCAAAAAATTAAAATTCATTGTACATGATTATTAGTTTAAGAAATATAGACGTGCCAAATCGGATGATCCTTTTTGATGTACCCTGTATTTCAGATTTCCTGGAGTAAGTTTAAAATCAGTTTATTTTACGTGTCCCAATAACGGAACAATGGCATGTTACATTATCACTCCTTTGTACATGTACTTATTTGCACACTTGTCGTACACAAAAATTATTATTTACATTGCTGAGATCTCCTTTAATTTCGCTGTGTGAGAGTTTCTCCAAGGTAGGTGAACGGAATACTACCTTTCAGATTGTGCGATTGCAGTTGGATAAAAAAAATTGTCGCGTGGATTTACTATTGAAAACGTTCTAGCAGAACTGGAGGGCCCTGAAGAGGCTGAAGACTATGCTAATGGCGTAAAATTGGTGATTATTCCACACAATGTAGGTGAAAGAACAGACGAAGTAGACTGAAGAAAATGCAGCGAACAATTTCAATATTGTACAAAGTGTAGCACGTTCTTTAGAGCTTATAACCAGAAGGGATGAAGCTAATGTTACCGATTTACCTCCAGAAACTAAGAAAAACACAAAAAAAAACAAATGCAAGAAACATAAATGTGAACCAAAGTACACAAATACTATTGAACCAGGAAAAGCAAAGAAAATTATATTGCAGAATGTCTGGGAAATAAGACAGTGTACCAGGTGTCTGAGAAATTTTTTGCCTTACAGCTACGGAATACTACTACAGAACAATACAAATGTATACTTAACAACACTGATTCTAGCCAAAGAAGAACTAAAATCCTTCTAGGCATTCAACTTCTGAGTGGGTATCATAAACTTCCCCATGAGAGTATGTCCTGTGAATAGGTGTTGATGTACTGGACAAGCAGATATCATTTTATAGGACGAGGACATGATCAAAGAAGTGGCCGTTATTTACGCAGATGGTTGATACCTGTATAGTAGACACATGGCGCACGTATCAAACTGATAACCTAAATGAGAAGCTCTCACTTTTGGCTGTCCGAAACGGAATACTGATGTAATTTTCGAATAAAGCAGGATCAGCACGGAAATGCAGAGGACCACGAGGAAGGAAACTGACCCGAGAACGGCTGAACAAAGATGCATGACTAGACCCAGGAAACCACTTTACTGTACAAGTACCACACAGGAGACGTGCAGACTACAAGAAAAAAAAGACAAAAATATGTGGTAGGTGCGCTGTTTGTGTACACAAAAGTGTTTTGTATTACTTCTTACTCTAAATAATGTTACAAACAGTGGTTTTATTTTGTTCATAATGTTTCTCATAGTTCTCTGCATTGACACTGAATTTGGGCATTTTGTTAGCTAATTTTTCCAGTGTTCCAGAAAAGAGACAGACTATAGTTCTTGTACTAATATGCTGATTCTTTTTCAAAATAGTTTTTGTTTCATATATCATTAATGTCAAAAAAGGCGGAAAAAATAAACTACTGAAGTTTTGGCAAGTAATGGGCTAGTGATACCACAAACTTCTCCCCTTCTGCACTCTCACTATGAAAAGGAATATCAGAGCCAGAATGTCTCTCGTTTTAGTAATGCAAGGTGGGGAAAACGAAAACTGCGCGAAAGATATCTATAAGCCTGATGCGGAACTGATGCTTGTTGTTGAACAGGAGAACTGCCCACCACAGGAAAAGCTCCAAACGATGATATCGACGCATCAATCGACTGCTGGCGCATCTCCCGCGTGCATGGCTGTGTCACTACGTTCGAGTGAGTGAGGGCAGCCGACGTGTTTAGTGGCCAGTTGAATGGAACAAAACACGGCGTTCACGTTAAACTGAAACGAAATGTGAACGCGGTTCAGATCGACCTGTCAAAAAAGTATCTGAAAGGACGTGCATGTGCGCCCTTACAAATTCACTGTTTGTTAAAGAGTTAACGCGTCCAGGCAAACTTCCGTGTGTTGTGTTCTGACGATGGTTTCCGTATGACGTGGATTCAGGAGTTCTGGATGCTCAGTTTTTCATTGCGTCATTTGAGGCCCGACTCAGGCTTTCAGGGTACGTCACCTCACTGAACGTTTATCATACGCATAGGAAAATTTGAGCTTCTGAAGAATTCAGTCAATCACAGTGTGTATACGCTGAAGAGCTAAAGACACTGCTACACCTGCCTAATATCGTGCAGGGCCCCCGCTAGCATGCAGTAGTGTCGCAACAGGCCGTGGCATGGACTGGACTAATGTCTGAAGTAGTGCTGGAGGGAACTGACACCATGAATCCTGCAGAGCTGTGCGTAAATCCGTAACGGTACGAGGGGGTGGAGATTTGTTCTGAACTGCACTTTGCAAGGCATCCCAGATATGCTCAATAATGTACATTTCTGGGGATTCTGGTGGCCAGCGGAAGTATTTAAAATTGCCCAAGCGCGTCGCAATGCACAATGGACATAAATGGACGCAGGTGGTCAGACAAGATGCTTACGTATGTGTCACCTGTCAGAGTCGTACCTAGACGTATCAGGGGTCCCATGTCATTCCAACTGCATACACCCCACACCATTACAGAGCCTCCACCAGCTTGAACAGTCCCTGCTGACATGCAGGGTCCATGGATTCATGAGGTTGTCTTCATACCCGTACACATCCATCCGCTTGATTAAATCTGAAACGAACTTGTCCGACCAGGCAACATGTTTCCAGACATCAACAGTCCAATGTCAGTGTTGACGGCCCCAGGCGAGGCGTAAAGCTTTGTGTCGTGCAGTATAAAGGGTACACGAATGGGCCTCCGACTTCGACAGCCCATATCGATGATGCTTCGTTGAATGGTTCGAACCCTGACACTTTTTTTTTGGCCCAGCATTGAAGTCTGCAGCAATTTGCGGAAGGGTTGCACTTCTGTCACGTTGAACGATTCTCTTCAGTCGCCGTTGGTCTCGTTCTAGCAGGATCTTTCTCCGAGCGCAGCGATGTCGGAGATTTGATGTTTCACCGGATTCCTGATAGCCACGGTACACTCGAGAATGGTCGTGCGGGAAAATCCCCACTTCATCGTTACCTCAGAGACGCTGTGTCCCATCGCTCGTGCGTTCGAAGTCGCTTAAATGTTGATAACCGGCCACTGTAGCAGCAGTAACCGTTCTAACAACAGCGCCAGGCACTTGTTGTCTTATATAGGCGTTGCCGACCTCAGCGAGGTATTCTCCCTGTTTACATATCTCTGTATTTGAATATGCATGGCTACACCAGTTTCTTTGGCTCTTCAATGTAAATTTTCTGTGAATGAGTAAACGAGTGAGAAAAAGCCTCATTAAAAACTATGCTCGAGAGGCTGGCGGGAATTGCTAGCTATTTCAGTTCACAGAATGAAGATAATAAATGAGGGGGAAGATACAGGTACAAGTACTTTGTACTGCTTCACTAAATCGGATAAGTGTGGGAAAAGCACCAGCGTCGAAAACTCGACCGGTACACGTCCAAGTGAGACGCGTCTCACTTGGAAGATGGAACAGCGCGCCAAACTCTTCACTGATGAAAGCAGGCCGGCCGTTGTGGCCGAGCGGTTCTAGGCGGTTCAGTCTGGAACCGCGCGACCGCTGCGGTCGCAGGTTCGAATCCTGCCTTGGGCATGGATGTTTGTGACGTCCTTAGGTTAGTTAGGTTTAAGTAGTTCTAAGTTCTCGGGGACTGACGACCTCAGATGTTAAGTCCCAAGGTGCTCAAAGCCATTTGAGTCATTTGATGGAAGCAGATTTAGTCTGCTCGCAACAGACGGTCGTTTGTGCCTTGGACGTAGACCTGGTGAGCGCTGTCTCGTAGAGTATAATCGTCCCAGATACACTGTGGTCTGGTCTGCGATAAGACACTACTCCTTTTTTGGTCTTTCTGGAGGGGACGTTAACCAGAGCTCGGTACGTGCAGAATGTTGTTAGGCCATTTTTTCTCGTTCTTGCAACAACAAGGCAGTGTTTTTCCAACAGGATAATTCTCGCCCACACAGCGCCTGTGAAACTCACCGTGCTCTGTAAGACTTGGAGCAACTTCCCTGGCCAGCACGATGTCTGGATTTGTCTCCAATCGAGCACAATGGGATATGATGGGACGAGAACTGACTCGTGTGCCTTGTCAACCAACAATTCTTACAGAACTACGTGAACAGGTAGGGCAGGCGTGGCATAACATATCCCCAGACAGTATTTGCCATTTGTACGATCGACTGGGTGCCATAGTCAGCGCCTGCATTGTCGCCTGTGGACGCTACACCACGTACTAATATGGGTGTTTCAGCACGGGTCGATACCTGATGCCTCAGAGCCGTTTGTGCTATTGATACATAAATGTAATCATTTAATGTAATCCATAAGCACTGTCACAAGAATAAACCTTCAGTGAATTGGTAAGCTCTAAATGGGTGTACTTCTTTTCTAGCAGCGTTTCTTGGTCATACAGCTAGATGGCAAGATGCAATGGGAAGGGCAATCAGGGAGAGAAAAGTGGACGGCCGAAAACCTAGAGCACTCGCACCGTTGCGGTAGACAGAACAGATCAAGAACCTAACAGGGGTGTGCTTACAGTAAGGAAGTCATCATGCCCAAGAAAGAGCCTCGATGGCGGCCGGTCGCCAAACGGATTACCACGCGATACCTCTGCATAGTTGTGTAGGGTTAGACCAAAAGGGTCGTTTACACACTAGCTGACTGCAGCTTAAAAGTTACACACAAGCTTGGAGGACGAGGACCACCTGGTGAGATGAAGCAGGGAAAGTGCGGCAGTGCAGCGAGGCCGCCTGGCGAACGGACGGCCGAGCCCTCTGCTGTCAAATGGGGCGACGGTCCAGCTCGAGCAGCGGGCAGTGCTGGGGTTCAGGGGTCCAAGGAGTGCAGCGAAGCCGGGTGTGAAGGGCTGTTAGCTGCGGCGCTTTCCTGGGCACGACACTTAGAGCACCGTGAGTGTGGTGTGGTAAGTGCTGGCTGTGTAGTCCATGCTAGTGAGGCAGCGCCGGCCTGCTTAAGCTTAAGCTATTGATTACACTAAGACGCCGCTGCTGGGCCTCGTGTACTCAACCGACAGCTGCAAGAGAGGCAGAGGCCACTCTATATTCTTTTTTGACTATTTTAATTTGATGAGGTCTTCTGCTTCAGAAAACTGGATTCCCACCAAATCCACTACAAATAACTCTTTCCATGAGAAAACCCAAGCATCAGTCTGCTCCAACGCTAAAACATCAGAAGCATTCTTTGTTAACAGCGGTGTAAACAGGGGTGTTTGGAATCTTCTGTTCCTTTTGCTGAGATTTGACACTGAAGACTGTGAGGAGGGAGCGTGTTTACATGCTAGGTCTGATGGAAGTATTTTCCACATTACCCATCTCAAGGTCAAGACCAAAGTAAATAAGGTTGTTATTCATGAGTTCTTATATGCAGACAACCCAGCTCTGGCAGCAAACGCAGAAGATGAACAGCAGTATCTAATTAACATTTTGCTCCTGCAACAAGATCTAAGATTGTTGCAGATTGCCACTGGGCTCTGGTGGAGCTAGGGCAGCCTGTTCCAACCGAGCTCCAGGGAGCCGGAGCGCTCCGGAGCGCTCACTGCGGCAGCTCGGAGCCCGCGTGGATGGGGAAAGCGAACTCACTGCCCCCTGGCCGCATGCAGCCGTAACAATCCGTGCTCAGTGACAGCTATGACTAGCCGCGGGAGCTCTGTACCTCTATTGGAGGATAACTTTCTATTCATTGAGAGGGATGGTCGACCGCAGTGTTTTGTATGTCATAAAGTATTTAATTCTGCGAAGAGGTACAATATACAGAATTAAATACAGTGAGGTAGAAGGCGTTGCACGCAGAGAACTGGCAACCAGGCTTAAGAACGACATACCAGTAGACGTATGTTTAAAAACGGATTCGTAATACGGAGGGTATCAAAACGTGCAACATAGTTCGTGTTCTGTAATGCATCAAGAGGCACTGTGTGCTGAAACAGTAGAGCTAGGTGGCGTATTGAAAGATGTCGTGAAGTGTGTGAATTTTGTGCGTCTTCAAAGGATTCCTGAAAGATGTGGAAGCGGAGTATGGGGATATATCTTACCACAGTACAGTTCGTTGGCTGAGTCGGGGAAAAGTTCTTGATGTTTTCTTTGCCATTAGTGAGGAAATACCCATTTCGAAATGAAAGGGGGAGAAATGCGTTGTCTGAAAGATATAAAATGGATATCAGACCTGGCGTTCCTAGCTGACATAACCATGCATCTGAATAATTTAAATCTGTCATTGCAGGGCAAAGGGCAGCTAATCGTTGGCATGCACGCGACCAGATCAAAGTGTTCATGGAAAAGTTACGTTTATTTGAGAGACAGATGAGTAATGGACATCTAACGTTCTTCAATCATTTGGTTCTTTAAAACTACCTGAAGGTACTACTTTCGGCAATTACCAAGCAAACTTAAAGCAGCTCATCACGTCGTTTGAAACACGATTCCGCGACCTCACTAGTTTGGAAATGGAACTTAAGGTGTTCAGCACTCCTTTTTCAGTTTCCACCGATGACTTGTCATCGTCACTTCAATTGGAGATTATTGATTTGCAAAATTCAACTTTGTTGAACGAGAGGTACTACAAGACGTTGTATTTGTCACGATGGTAGTGTTCATTACAGAAAAAACATTTCCCAAACTTCACAACAATGCCGCTCAGATAATGTGCATGTTTGGATCTACGTTTTGATGTGAGCAGCTTTTCTGAGCAATGAAAACAGTTATAAAGTAAGGAACGATCGCTTCTTCAGGATGCAACAATGAAGGCCATCCTCCGCATTAACGCTGCGAACACTTTGACGCCTGATATTTCCGATCTTGCAATGAAAAGAAAATTACAAACTACAGAGGCCCAATAAATTTAGTATGCAACTTCTTGTAAAACATTTTTTTCTTATTTATTTCCTGAAGATCGTATTTCCTGGTGTAGCACGTCACCACGTCTTAGCAGCTAAGAGTGTGAGGTTGTCGATCTTGTAAGACGCAGCTGGCACATCAAAACGCTTGCCTTGCCGCCTGCCTCAGCCAGCCGTGCCACGTGCCGGCGTGCCGGCCCGCTTGACTGGTCACAGCGAGCGACGCGGCTCCCTGGAGCAGGGAGCGCTCCGCGGTTCACAACGGAGCCCACGAGCTGGAACAGCCTGAGCTAGGGGGAAGCAATAAGGTGTACCTAGTGTGGGTCCCTGGCCACTCAGGGATCTGTGGCAATGAACAAGCCGATAGATTGGATAGGATGGGGGCAACAACTCCATTTATTGGACCGGAACCTGTCTTGACGATCACCAAGGCTATGATGAAATTAGAACTACGGAACTGGCTTACGAAACAGCATGCAGGATATTGGACCAAGGTCCATAAACAAAAACATGGTAAGGTAATGATGCCCAAGCCATGTTTTAAAAGAAGCTCTGTAATCCTGGGATTGAACAGGAAAGAGATCAAACTCATGACTGAACTGATGACCAGCCCTGGGAACTTCAAAAAACACCCACACACAATGGGTATAATGGAAGAGGACCCTAGATATAGGATTTGTGATGAGGGTGAAGAAACTGCATCACACCTAATCTTTGAATGCATAGCATTGGGGAGTAAAAGATACAGAATCTTCGGGACAACTAGACCTGAAGAAATTGTGTCTAAAAAAAAAAACTGGTAGAGGGACTCCTTGCACAATTTAAGGGCCCTGGTTGGCTTTACTAGATATACAGGGAGCGATACCGCACAATAAACCTAGTTTCGGTGCAGACAGTCGGGGGTTAGATCTGAGCTGTTTTAGCTCTCCTGTTCAAATCAATCAAATCAAATCAATCTAATTAACAAATTATGACAAGCATGTGAAAAATTTGGTCTCACCACTAGCCTCGAAAAGACCAAGACCGTGGCGCAGGGAACCACCAACCTTCCATCCATCAGCATTGAAGGCCAGGTATCTGATGACTTTACCCACTTGTCACCTACAATATGTAGCAACTTTATTGAGGATATTCAGCCCAGTTGTCTATCTTGTGGTTACTGCCACAACATGTTTCAGGGCAACAGTATCCCATTTCAAACGCTCAACAGAAGTAAACCAGATAATAATGTTCTGAAACATGTGGCAATAACCACACACGATTGGCAACTGGGATGAATATCCTCAATATTGCTTGAATAACAGCTGTATGATGGCTTCATATCAGTAGTCATGTAACAACATGTCTGTGGACACAGATTACTAACAGAATGGCAAAAGCACCATCTACCACGGCTAGATAGGAAAACACAATATGGAGCAATGGAGTGCCAACAATAACAACTAAATTACAAGTATACAACGCTTGTGTTATCAGAACCCTTCTCTAGAGCTGTGTTACATTAACAGTTCTTTCTAAGTACGAATCTCAACAGAACAGCTTTCATCTCATTGTCTCCAGAGGATCCTTCATATCTCTTGGAGAGATAGACTACCCACACCGAAGTCTTGGAGCTCGCAAGCACAACCAGCATTCAGGCACTCCTGAGCCACGGACGTCTAAGATGGCTGGGACATGTCACGCCCACGGATGCTAAGCGAATACCGAAAAAAGTGCTGTCCAGAGAACTTTAGGAGGCTGTGAGGCAGCGGGAAGGCCGTGCCTTCGCTTCAAAGATGTCTGCAACAGAAACGCGACTAAGACAGATGTTAATCCAAGTTGCTGCGAAAGTACCGCAGATGATCGTGTCACGTAGCGACTATCTGTGCAAAATGGAGTAAAGCGTGAAGAGGAAGAACGCACACTAGTACAAATCAGGAAGAGGACAACACAGAACGGGAGAGCTGCTTCTGTTTGAAGTCGTTCAGGTTCCACGTGCCCACGCCTCAGTAGGGACTGACACTGTCGAGTGGGGCTTCTCAGCAACGGCAGACGTTGCAGACTCTGAACCAACCACGCTACACCATCGTCCTTCGACGATGCACGTATGCCGTTATTCAACGGAGTACTAGCTGAATAGCGTGTGCGTAGTCCGAAGTGCACAGAAGCGCCAAAGAAACTGGTGTACGCATGCCTATTCAAATACAGAGATATGTAAACAGGCACGATACGGCGCTGCAGTCAGCAACGCCTATATAACATAACAAGTAATCAAAATATCCACGGGTATGCTGCCGGTCTATAGTGTCCAATGGGCACAATATTTCGGCGATCAAACATGTCGCCATCATCAGGTGAACTGACGGACTGAGCTCCTGTGAACGTGCCGGCACGGAGATCCGTACGCTATGGCTGCTCAGAGGGAACTGGGTTCGGTCGCGGCGGCGGCCGATTTAAATACCCTCCGCCCGCGGCGCGCTCCCTCCGCCGTCCGCGCCCAGCGCCACGGTCGCGCGGTGGAACAGATTGCGACGGCGTCTGAGATGACGTCGGTGTGATGGCTCTGTCCGCCGTGGTCGTCACAACTATACGTCTGCTCGATTTACTCTTGATTAACCCGATCGCTGGTTCCCAAGCCTTGCTAAGATTATAGCCACAGTCACGGTTTATGAGGTCGTCATTGGTGCGAATTTCGATGGCCTCTCTAACAACGCTGTCCCAGTATCTCGACGTCTGTACCAGAATCCTCGTGCGGTCATACTCCATGGCGTGATTTTCCGACAAACAATGTTCAGCGACCGCCGACTTGCTCGGATACATCAGACGAGTGTGCCTCTGGTGTTCACGGCATCGATCCTCGACGGTACGCATCGTCTGACCAATATACGACATGCCGCACTGACACGGAATCTGGTACACGCCGGGCTTCCTCAAACCGAGGTCATCTTTGGCGCTCCCCACCAGTGCACGAGTTTTATTTGGAGGACAAAACACAGTTCCGACCCGGTGTTTCTTCAGAATGCGGGCGATTTTCCCCGAGAGTGCGCCTGTGTATGGAATAAATGCAGTGCCTACCTCCTCCCTCGTGACTTCATCCATCTCAACAGGTTGTGCTGCAGTGGTTGGGCGGAGAGCACGTTGAATCTGCCACTCTGAGTACCCATTTTTTTCTGAGCAGCCATAGCGTACGGATCTCCGTGCCGGCACGTTCACAGGAGCTCAGTCCGTCAGTTCACCTGATGATGGCGACATGTTTGATCGCCGAAATATTGTGCCCGTTGGACACTATAGACCGGCAGCATACCCGTGGATATTTTGATTATCAAATACGCCGGGAGAAACTCAAGAATCACAACATAACAAGTGTCTGGCGCAATTGTTAGATCGGTTGCTGCTGCTACAATGGCAGGTTATCAACATATAAGAGTTTGAACGTGGTGTTACAGTCGACTCACGAGCGATGGGACACAGCATCTCCGAGGTAGCGATGAAGCGCGGATTTTCCCGTACAATCTTTTCACGAGAGTTCCGTGAATATCAGGAATCCGGTAAAACACCAAATCTCCAACATTGCGGCCAGAAGAAAGTCCTGCAACAACAGGACCGACTGAAGAGAATTTTTCAACGTGAGTGAAGTGCAACCCTTCCGCAAATTGCTGCAGATTTCACTCCTGGGCCACAACAAGTGTCAGCGAGAGAACCATTCAAGGAAACACCATCGATATGGGCTTTCGGAGCTTAAGGCCCTCTCGTGTACTGTCGATGGCCTAATGACACAAAGCTTTACACCTCGCTGGGCCCGTCAACGCCGACATTGGACTGTTGATGACGAACATGTTGCCAGCTCAGACGAGCTTCGTTTGAAATTGCATTGAGCGGACGGACGTCCACGGGTATGGAGACAACCTCATGAATCCATGGACCCTTCATCTCAGGAGGGCAGTCTTCAAGCTGATGGAGGCTCTGTAATGGTGTGCGACGCGTGAAATTGTAGTGATATGGGACCCCTGATACATCTAGATACGACTCTGACAGGTGACACGTACGTAAGTATCAGATGGTTCAAATGGCTCTGAGCACTATGCGACTTAACTTCTGAGGTCATCAGTCGCCTAGAACTTAGAACTAATTAAACCTAACTAACCTAAGGACATCGCACACACTCATGCCCGAGGCGGGCATCGAACCTGCGACCGTAGCGGTCGCTCGGTTCCAGACTGTAGCGCCTAGAACCGCACGGCCACCCCGCCCGGCGTACGTAAGTATCCTGTCTGATCACCTGCATCCATTCATGTCCATTGTGCATTTCCGCTGACTTGGGCAATTCCAGCAGGACAATGCGACACCTCACACGTCCAGAATTGGTACACAGTGGCTCTAGGAACACTCTTCTGAGTTTAAACACTTCCGTTGGCCTTCAAACTCCCCAGACATGTACATTATTGACCGTGTCTGGGATGCCTTGCAACGTGCTGTTGAGAAGAGATCTCCACCCCTTCGCATTCTTACGGATTTACGGACAGTCCTGCAGGATTCATGGTGTCAGTTCCCTCCACCACCACTTGAGACTTTATTTGAGTCCATGCCACGTCCGGTTCTGGCATTTCTGCGTGCTCGTGGAGGTCCTCCACGATACTTTTGCTTGGGTTTCAGATTATCAGTAAAGTTTCTTGGAAGTCAACAAGTGCTACCATTTCTCAAATAGGAATTAAATGTATTCCAGGTAATTTGCGTGCCACTAGTTACTCTGCCTCATGACATGTACAGCGTTTCTGGCTTTAGTACTGGACTTATTGCGTTAAACCTTTAATGTAAGAAATCCACAGTATTTCTGAACTGGGTCTGCCCCTGCTAGCGACGTAATCATTTCTAAATCTGCAGGGTGCATATGAACACACGCTGACCTGCACCTGACTCAAGTCGTTTGTGGAGCCTGCGGCAACACTTCCGTTCTGCGCGTCTGAATGAAAATTGAGAAATTTTAAAATCCCCATAGATTCAAAAATAAGGCAAAAGAATATCTCATCAGCCACTCCTCCTACAACAAATAACAAAATACCTCCAGACGACATTTTCTGTGACCTATCTAAGGCATTTGACTGTTTAATTAAAGTATTCTCCTGGATACCCTGAAGTTTTATGGAATTGATTGTACAACAAACAAATGCATGTCATAAATAAAAAATTGCAGAAAGTTGTACTTAATAATTCAAACTATCTAAGCAAGGGAGATACGTCTGACTAAAGAGAAATCGCTTATGGGATTCCACAAGGCTCAATTGTAGGTCCAGTATTGTTTCTCATATATGTAAACATCACATCAAAATACTTTCGGATGTTCATTGAGAAAATTAAACAAATTAGAGTTGGCCCAAAGGATATTTTAGTCAACCTGGATGTGGTGTGACTGTTCACAAAGGTCCCTGTGGAGGACACATTGAAACCATTGGCACAGTATTTTCCTCCTCAAACGATAAAGTTGTTCTACCATGTTATTACAGCCACCTACTTCTTATACGGCGATAAATTTTATCAAATGACGGGCGGAATGTCTATATGTTCTCCATTGTCTTCAACAAAGGCAACTTTTTTTATGGAACATTTTGAGGACCGGGCATTAAATTTTGCTGATTTGGCTGCACATCGTCAATCTTCATTTTATCCTTATGTTGTCGACATGTTTATGATCTGGCCACATAGGGTATAAGCTTTTGAGCATGCACCCAAGCATCCAGTTCACCGTCGAGACAGAGAGAGAGGGAAGGCTGCTGTCTTTAGATGTTCTGGTATAACGGAAGTCAGATGGACGCCTCGGTCACTCGGTGTACCGTAAGCCGATCCTCACTGATTTATATCTTGGCGCCCAGAGTTTTCATCATCCAGTCCAGAAGACAGCGCCTTTAAATACGCTGGCTGGGCCGGCCGTTGTGACCGAGCGGTTCTAGGCGCTTCAGTCCGGAACCGCGCTGCTGCTACGGTCGCAGGTTCGAATCCTGCCTCTGGCATGGATGTGTGTGATATCCTTAGGTTAGTTAGGTTTAAGTACCTCTAAGTCTAGGGGACTGATGACCTCAGATGTTACGTCCCGTAGTGCTTAGAGCCATTTGAACCATTTTTAAATACGTTGGTACACAGAGCAAAAGCCGGTTCTGACGAGGACCACTTCCATTCCGAAATTAATCATCTGAGGTATGTGTTCCGAAAGAACGGCTATGGGTCACATGATATCAAGTAAGCGTTCTCCAAGAAAATGGAACGTGAAAATGTTGAACAGTCCCTTTTGCAGTGCTACATCCAGACAAATAGGGAGAGTCCTGGGAAGACGAGGTATAACTTCTGCCCTTCTTTCTGTTATTTTAGGGCGCAACACAACTAGGGTCACAAGCATCCATGTCAGAACTGTAGAACACGAAGACAAAGAGAGGAGTTGAAAACGGCTACACTTTAATCTCAATCGACGGAAGAGAAGACAGCTAAAAACAGGGACATGGAGAAAGATCTATAAAATACGTCATAGAGGAACGAAGGTCCTAATCAAATGGCTCCAAGCACTATGGGACTTATCTGAGGTCATCAGTGCCCTAGACTTAGAACTACTTCATCCACATCTACATTTATACTCCGCAAGTCACCCAAGGGAGGTAATGACAGTGGCACTTTACGTGCCACTGTCATTACCTCCCTTTCCTGTTCCAGTCGCGTTTGGTTCGCGGGAAGAACGACTGCCGGAAAGCCTCCGTGCGCGCTCTAATCTCTCTAATTTTACATTCGTGATCTCCTCGGGAGGTATAAGTAGGGGGAAGCAATATATTCGATACCTCATCCAGAAACGCACCCTCTCGAAACCTGGCGAGCAAGCTACACCGCGATGCAGAGCGCCTCTCTTGCAGAGTCTGCCACTTGAGTTTGCTAAACATCTCCGTAACGCTATCACGCTTACCAAATAACCCTGTGACGAAACGCGCCGCTCTTCTTTGGATCTTCTTGGATCTTAAACCTAACTAACCTAAGGACATCACACACTTCCATGCCCGAGACAGGATTCGAACCTGCGACCGTAGCAGCAGCGCGGTTCCGCACTGAAGCGCCTAGAACCGCTCGGCCACAGCGGCCTGCCCGACGAAGGCAAAACGAGCGGCGAGGTCCAAGTGACACCACCTGCTGACAGACGGCAACACAGAGATCATCGGAGGGAGTGGAAGAACTAACGGGCTGGTCACAGGGACTCGAAGCAAATGACGTAGTTCAAAAGCGTGTGTCGCCGGAAGTACTGCGTGGCTTTGAAAGCAGCGTCAGACAGACATGACCAGGAACCCACATAAACATCACAGTGGCTCCATCAAGAGTGAGCAAGTGACAGCTTTCCTGGACCCGTTAGACTAAGGAATGGACGGTGTACGGCACACACAGGATTTGAAGGGCACAGTCGGAGCAAATGACGTAATTGAAAAACGTGTGTCGCCGAATGTACAGAATGGCCTAATATCTACAACTACATCGATACTATGCAATTCACATTTAAGTGCCTGGCATCGAACCACCTTCACAATTCTCTGTTATTCCAACCTTGTATAACGCGCGGAATGAATGAACACCTATATCTTTCCGTACGAGCTCTGATTTCCCTTATTTTATCGTGGTTATCGTTCCTCCCTATGTAGGTCGGTGTCAAAGAAATATTTTCGCTTTCGGAGGAGAAAGTTGGTGATTGGAATTTCCTGAGAAGACTCCGTCACAACGAAAAACGCCTTTCTTTCAATGATTTCCAGCCCAAATCCTGTATAATTTCTGTGACACTCTCTCCCATATTTTGCGATAATACAAAACGTGCTGCCTTTGTTTGAACTTTTTCGATGTATTCCGTCAGTCCTCTCTGGTAAGGATCCCACACCTCGCAGCAGTATTCTAAAAGAGGACGGACAAGCGTAGTGTAGGCAGTCTCCTTAGTAGGTCTGTTACATTTTTCTAAGTGTCCTTCCAATAAAACGCAGCCTTTGGTTAGCCTTCCCCACAACACATTCTGTGTGTTCTTTCCAATTTAAGTTGTTCGTAATTGTAATACCTAGGTATTTAGTTGAATTTACAGCTTTTAGATTAGACTGATTTATCGTGTAACCGAAGTTTAACGAGTTCCTTTTAGAACTCATCTGGATAACCTCACACTTTTCGTTATTTAGGGTCCACTGCCACTTTTCGCACCATTCAGATATTTTTCCTAAATCGTTTTGCAGCTTGTTATGATCTTCTGGTGGCTTTATTAGTCGATAAACGACAGCGTCATCTGCAAAAAACCGAAGACGGCTGCTCAGATTGTCTCCCAAATCGTTTATATAGATAAGGAACAGCTAAGTGCCTATAAGACTACCTTGGGGAACACCTGAAATCACTTGTGTTTTACTCGTTGACTTTCCGTCAATTACTAGGAAACTGTGACCTCTCTGACAGGAAATCGCAAATCCAGTCACATAACAGACGATATTCCATAAGCACGCAATTTCACTACGAGCCGCTTGTGTGGTACAATGTCAAAAGCAGCAATACGGATTCGATCTGAAATCCCTTGTCAAAAGCACTCAGCACTTTATGTGAATAAAGAGCTAGTTGTGTTTCACAGGAACTATGTTTTCTAAACCCATGTTGACTGTGTGTCAATAGACCGTTTCCTTCGAGGTAATTCATAACGTTCGAAACAACATATGTTCTAAAATCCTGTTTCATATCGACGTTAATGATATGGCCCCGTAATTTAGTGGATTACTCCTACTACATTTCTTGAATATTGGTGTGACCTGTGCAACTTTCCAGTCTTTGGGTACGGATCTTTCGTCGAGCGAACGGTTGTATATGATTGTTAAGTATGGAGCTAATGCATCAGCATACTCCGAAAGGAAGCTAATTGGTATACAGTCTGGACCAGAAGACTTGCTTTTATTAAGGGATTTGAGTTGCTTCACTTCTACGTTACTCATGTTGGCAGCTGTTCTCGATTCGAATTCTGGAATATTTACTTAGTCTTCTTTTGTGAAGGAATTTCGGAAGGCTGTGTTTAGTAACTCTGCTTTGGCAGCACTGTCTTCGATAGTATCTCCATTGTTATCGCGCAGAGAAGGCATTGATTGTTTCTCGCCGCTGACATACTTCACATACGACCAGAATCTCTTTGGATTTTCTGCTCTTTGGATTTTCGAGACAAAGTTCCGTTGTGGAAAATTTTATAGGCGTCTGGCATTCAGTACAGGGCGAAGAGCCGTCTTTGGGCTACATAAGGCCACCAATGCAGCTGTTTTGACAGTCAGTTGCTCCTGACCAAGACGACGGTGGATATCGTCGAAAGCTGCAGGTTTTATCCTGAATTGACGCCACAAAAAGTCTTCAGTCTATTAATTAGTGAAACTGTCAGTGTCGCAATAATCATTTATTTAAAAATGATGACCAATTTTGGCCTTTATGTTGGCCATCTACAGATCTACCGTACCATATGGCTGTAATCGGTGGTGCAGGGAACGGTTGAGTGAAGTGAACAACCGTGGCTTCACGTGCCTGCCGCTCGCGCCATAGACTGCAGCCACAGGGTGCTTTAAATATGGAGATGGTGTAACACCCCAATTACAGAAACCCTAATAAAGAACCCCTTGTTGTAAAAGATGTAGGAAAGTTAGTCATCCTGACAGTGACGGCAGCTACTGACCACAAATTTTACACTTGTGATAATTTGATCAACAGGAATGTCATGTGAATAATAATATTTATCGTGAAATAGAGACTGAATGAAATAATCTTATAAGATAAGCAACAAAAACATCAAAGAAAGTATTGCAAAATAAATAATATAGAAGGTTAAAGCCCAGATGGAAAATTGGCCACAGATAACACTTACCATAGAAGAGAGTTGTAGCCGCATCGAAAAGGAAGTTCGATGTGACTACAGTGTAGCTCTGAAATGGAAATGTTAGCTTCAGCTGCTATCTAGTCGCTCCCTAGTACTATTGCGATCGTAGCATCCATGTCAGCGTTACTAGATTGTTTTAAGCCAATCGGAAGTTAGAAAGTTTTGCGATATAGACTGAAGCATTATTCGGAAGTCATACTAAAGCAAAGTCTTCTTTACGTTAGAAAGATAACGGGATACGGAGATTAGCGACGAAGTTAAATCGTCTGAGATTTGTGAAAGGACTTAGCCTTCCTAATACTGAATGAGCACGAACATTCAAGGAGAATGAAACAGAAAGATCGCCGACAGCAAAACAATTACACCACTGGCCATTAAAATTGCTACACCAAGAAGAAATGATGATGATAAACGGGTATTTATTGGACAAATATATTATACTAGAACTGACATGTGATTACATTTTCACGCAATGTGGGTGCGTAGATCCTGAGAAATCAGTACCCAGAACAATCACCTCTGACCGTAATAACGGCCTTGATACGCCTCGGCGTTGAGTGAAACAGGGCTTGGATGGCGTGTACAGGTACAGGTGCCCATGCAGCTTCAACACGATACCACAGTTCATCAAGAGTAGTGACTGCCGCATTGTGACGAGCCAGTTGCTCGGCCACCATTGACCATTGGTGTGAGGTCTGGAGAATGTGCTGGCCAGGGCAGTAATTTAACATTTTCTGTATCCAGAAAGGCCCGCACAGGACCTGCAACATGCGGTTGTGTGTTATCCTGCTGAAATGTTTCGCAGGGATCGAATGAAGGGTAGAACCACGGGTCGTAACACATCTGAAATGTAACGACCACTGTTGAAACTGCCGTCAATGCGAACAAGAGGTGACCGAGACGTGTAACCAATGGCAACCCATACTACCACGCCGGGTGATACGCCAGTATGGCGATGACGAATACACGCTTCTAATGTGCGTTCACCGTGATGTCGCCAAACACGGATGCGACCATCATGATGCTGTAAACAGAATCTGGATTCATCCGGAAAAAAATGACGTTTTGCCATTCGTGCAACCAGGTTCGTCGTCGAGTACACCATCGCAGGCGCTCCTGTCTGTGATGCAGCGTCAAGGGTAACCGCAGCCACAGTCTCTGAGCTGATAGTCCGTGCTGCTGCAAACGTCGTCGAACTGTTCGTGCAGATGGTTGTTGTCTTGGAAACGTCCCCACTCGGGGATCGAGACTTGGCTGCACGATCCGTTACAGCCATGCGGGTAAGATGTCTGTCATCTCGACTGCTAGTGATACGAGGCCGTTGGGATCCAGCACGGCGTTCCTTATTATTCTCCTGAACCCACCGATTCCATATTCTGCTAACAGTCATTGGATCTTGACCAACGCGAGTAGCAATGTCTCGATACGATAAACCGCAATGGCGATAGGCTACATTCCGACCTTTATCAAAGTCGGAAACATGATGGTACGCATTTCTCCTCCTTACACGAGGCATCACAACAACGCTTCACCAGGCAACGCCGGTCAACTGCTGTTTGGATATGAGAAACCGGTTGGGAACTTTCCTCATGTCGGCACGTTGTAGGTGTCGCCTCCGGTGCTAATCTTGTGTGAATGCTCTGAAAAGCTAATCATTTGCATATCACAGCATCTTCTTCCTGTCTGTAGCACGTCATATTCGTGGTGTAGCAATTTTAATGGCCAGTAGTGTAATTATAGCCTTCGGACTGATTTGCTGTTCGTCGCGGTGGCAGGGGTTAAGCGCTTTGCTGCCCACGGGACGAACCTATTGTGCTGACGACGGTGACCACGAAGAAGAAGGAGTTGTAGAAGGTCCACTTCTTGGGCTCCGGGCTGCTCTCCTCCGGGGGCGGATCCGTCATGTCGCGGCCGCAGAAGTCGGACAGGTCCTCCAGGAACAGCCGCTGCGCCGTCTTGTT
Organism: Schistocerca americana; assembly: GCF_021461395.2. Classification (NCBI taxonomy): domain Eukaryota; kingdom Metazoa; phylum Arthropoda; class Insecta; order Orthoptera; family Acrididae; genus Schistocerca; species Schistocerca americana. The sequence goes on from NC_060127.1 coordinate 47,218,745, forward strand.
CTGCGGCCAGTAGTAGTGGTCCACCATGTCTGCAACAACACAGACAAATGTAAAGGATTGCGAACACATAGAAAGAAGGATCCTTTATTGTATTATTATACGATAGCCGAACAAACACTGGTAGCAGTTACTTCTGTACAATATCTGGGAGTATGCGTGCGGATTAAAGGAGTTTTGCTATTTGCGGAGCAAAATAACTGATGATGGCCGGAGTAGAGAGGATATAAAATGTAGACTGACAATGGCAAGGAAAGCGTTTCTGAAGAAGAGATATTTGTTAGCATCGAGTATAGATTTAAGTGTCAGAAAGTCGTTTCTGAAAGTATTTGTATGGAGTGTAGCCATGTATGGAAGTAAAACGTGGACGATAAATAGCTTATACAAGAAGAAAATAGAAGCTTTCGAAATGTGGCGCTACAAAAGAATGCTGAAGATTAGATGGGTAGATCACATAACTAATGAGGAGGTATTGAATAGAATTTGAGAGAAGAGGAGCTTGTGGCACAACTTGACTAGAAGAAGGGATCGGTTGGTAGGATATGTTCTGAGACATCGAGGGATCACCAATTTAGTATTAGAGGGCAGCATGGAGGGTAAAAATCGTAGAGGGAGACCAAGAGATGAATACACTAAGCAGATTCAGAAGGATGTAGGCTGCAGTAGGTACAGGGAGATAATGAAGCTTGCACAGGATAGAGTAGCATGGAGAGCTGCATCAAACCAGTCTCAGGACTGAAGACCACAACAACAACATGCGTGCGGAACGATTTGAAGTGGAATGATCATATAAAATTAATTGTTGGTAAGGCGGGTGCCAGGTTGAGATTCATTGGGAGAGTCCTTAAAAAATGTAGTCCATCAACAAAGGAGGTGGCTTACAAAACACTCGTTCGACCTATACTTGAGTATTGCTCATCAGTGTGGGATCCGTACCAGATCGGTGTGACGGAGGAGATAGATAAGATGCAAAGAAGAGCGGCGCGTTTCGTCACAGGGTTATTTGGTAAGCGTGATAGCGTTACGGAGATGTTTAGCAAACTCAAGTGGCAGACTCTGCAAGAGAGGCGCTCTGCATCGCGGTGTAGCTTGCTCGCCAGGTTTCGAGAGGGTGCGTTTCTGGATGAGGTATCGAATATATTGTTTCTCCCTACTTATACCTCCAGAGGAGATCACGAATGTAAAATTAGAGAGATTCGAGCGCGCACGGAGGCCTTCCGAGAGTCGTTCTTCCCGCGAACCATACGCGACTGGAACAGGAAAGGGTGGTAATGACAGTGGCACGTAAAGTGCCCTCCACCACACACCGTTGCGTGGCTTGCGGAGTATAAATGTAGATGTAGATGTAGAACACCACAGCAAACCTTCACCATACTTCCTGATCATTCCCACTGCAGTAGAGAAGACTCTTCTGCACTACCCTCCGTAAGTTTGGAAACACCTGGTAATTATAGACAGTGGAAAGGAAATACAGTATGAAAATGCATTTTGTTGTTTTCCAAATGTTTATTAAGCTCAAATAATAGAGAGGAAGATGCAACAATTAAATTTTCGATTCCTCAAAATAGCCACTCTTTGTCTTCATCACTGCCTTGCACACTCTCGGCATGGGCTGTATCACGGTATAAGTGTATATAGGGTGCTACAAAAAGGTACGGCCAAACTTTCAGGAAACATTCCTCACACACAAACAAAGAAAATATGTTATGTGGACATATGTCCGAAAACGCTTAATTTCCATGTTAGAGCTCATTTTAGTCCCGTCAGTATGTACTGTACTTCCTCGATTCACCGACAGTTGGCCCAATTGAAGGAAGGTAATGTTGACTTCGGTGCTTGTGTTAACATGCGACTCATTGCTCTACAGTACTAGCACCAAGCACATCAGTACGTAGCATCAACAGGTTAGAGTTCATGACGAACGTAGTTTTGCAGTCAGTGCAATGTTTACAAATGCGGAGTTGGCAGATGCCCATTTGATGTACGGATTAGCACGGAGCAATAGCCGTGGCGCGGTACGTTTGTATCGAGACAGATTTCCAGAACCAGGGTGCCCCGACAGGAAGACGTTGGAAGCAATTAATCGGCGTCTTAGGGAGCACGGAACATTCCAGCCTGTGACTCGCGACTGGGGAAGACCTAGAACGACGAGGACACCTGCAATGGAAGAGGCAATTCTTCGTGCAGTTGACGATAACCCTAATGTCAGCGTCAGAGAAGATGCTGCTGTACAGGGTAACGTTGACCACGTCACTGTATGGAGAGTGCTATGGGAGAACCAGTTGTTTCCGTACCACGTACAGCGTGTGCAGGCACTATCAGCAGCTGATTGGCCTCCACGGGTGCACTTCTGTGAATGGTTCATCCAACAATGTGTTAATCCTCATTTCAGTGCAAATGTTCTCTTTACGGTTCAAATGGCTCTGAGCACTATGGGACTTAACATCTATGGTCATCAGTCCCCTAGAACTTAGAACTACTTAAACTTAACTAACCTAAGGACAGCACGAGGCAGAGAAATTCCCTGACCCCGCCGGGAATCGAACCCGGGAACACGGGCGTGGGAAGCGACAACGCTACCGCACGACCACGAGCTGCGGACTCTCTTTACGGATGAGGCTTCATTCCAACGTGATCAAATTGTAAATTTTCACAATCAACATATGTGGGCTGACAATCCGCACGCAATTGTGCAATCACATCATCAACATGGATTTTCTGTGAACGTTTGGGCAGGCATTGTTGGTGATGTCTTGATTGGACCTCAAGTTCTTCCACCTACACTCAATGGAGCACGTTATCATGATTTCATACGGGATACTCTACCTGTGCTGCTAGAACTTGTGCCTTTACAAGTACGAAACAACATGTGGTTCATGCGCGATGGAGCTCCTGCACATTTCAGTCGAAGTGTTCGTACGCTTCTCAACAACAGATTCGGTGACCGATGGATTGGTAGAGGCGGACCAATTCCATGGCCTCCACGCTCTCCTGACCTCAACCCTCTTCACTTTCATTTATGGGGGCATTTGAAAGCTCTTGTCTACGCAACCCCCGTACCAAATGTACAGACTCTTCGTGCTCGTATTGTGGACGGCTGTGGTATAATACACCATTCTCCAGGGCTGCATCAGGGATTCCATGCGACGGAGGGTGGATGCATGTATCCTCGCTAACTGAGGACATTTTGAACATTTCTTGTAACAAAGTGTTTGAAGTCACGCTGGTACGTTCTGTTGCTGTGTGTTTCCATTCCATGATTAACGTGATTTGAAGAGAAGTAATAAAATGAGCTCTAACATGGAAACTAAGCGTTTCCGGACACATGTCCACATAACATATTTTCTTTCTTTGTGTGTAAGGAATGTTTCCTGAAAGTTTGGCCGTACGTTTTTGTAACACCCTGTATTTATATTTTTATAATTATATATTTTATGATTTTGGTTCGGGTGGCTTTAAATATCGTGGGCGAGCATGAGACTTTTAATTAACTTATACCGTGATAACACTCGTACGGACATCTGCTGCCGCGAAGTGCGGACGATATAATATTTTTTAAACACAGCGCGCGAGTCACGGCCTTCTAATAAATAGTTTACGTGAGCGCTGCTATTTAGAAAAGAAAATATGCGTATTCTTACGCAAACTGTAATTATTAATATGGGTCTCAGGGGCTACTGGTTATTTATGTACCAAATTACATAAATTACATAAAGATTAACTGAGATATTGCGGAATGTAATGATTTGCAATATTTCTTATTCATTATTTGCGAGGCAAAACTGGAGAGAATCTCGTCTACCGTTAGGTGGCCAAAATGACACATACTGAACTCATTCAGTGCTGTGAATTTTGGTAACTGAAATTAATTTTTACTTCGAAATTAGTGAAAGATCAAAACAGAGAAGTCTCTCGAATTTACATTTAATATTATGATATGAAATTTTAATTAAATAATACAGTCAGCGTAAAGGCCGACTAAATCCTGCTAGGGGAGATGAGCTCCCTGCACTATGAAATTCTGTAAAAATTTTGTTAATTATAACTAATGGTTGCGATCATGCGAGGTGGCAAATAAGTCAATAATACACACTTACCACTAACAATTTCTATTGTATTTTTCAAAACTACAGATAAAACTTACGTTAATTATCATACAGCACTACAATGGCGGCCTACCGCTAGACGAAACAAAACAGGAGAGAAAGTTCAATCGGCCGGCCGAGGTGGCCGAGCGGTTCTAGGCGCTACAGTGTGGCGGTCGCAGGTTCGAATCTTGCCTCTGTCATGGATGTGTGTGATGTCCTTAGGTTAGATAGGTTTAAGTACCGTAGTTTTAAGTTATAGGGGACTGATAACCTCAGAAGTGAAGTCCCATAGTGCTCAGAGCCATTTTGATAGTTCAATCAAAGCATTGTCTCTGATCTTCATGGCCTATGTTACACAGAGATTATACCAAAAAAAACTGTGTTTTGTTAATTACATCTATATTTGTGTTTGATAAGAATAACTTACGTTTTTTACTACTTGTTATACATCGTGCACACGTACACAGTCTTGAAATAATTTATAATTCACACGTCTCATAACAAAAACTTCCTTTCCCTTTCTCCAAATGTCCATTTATGAGACGTACCATCACAGCCGCGTCAGTTTTGCCAAGGTTTCGGTTGGAATTAATCTCCATTCTTGCTGCAGGACCTCCCACAATTGTGACCCACTCATAATTTCCCGTTTTCGGACGGACCCAATTCATCCCGTAACAGCTAGACTGGGTTACAATCAGGGGATTGGGGCCGCCATTCTATGTTTTTCAATATTTTACGAACCTCTAGAGACTTCACATAGTTCTGACACAAGCGAGACGTATGTTTCTGGTCGTTGTCTTGCTGCAAGACAAACCCTTTCCCAATCAGACGCTAACCAGATGTCTTAGCATGTCGCTGGAGATTTGCATGATAACCCTTATAGTTCAGTTTTCCATCTATTTTCACCAAATCTCCTACTTTATTCCCTCCAAAGGATCCCCATACCGTCACAGAACCCCCTCCATGCTTTACAGTTGGAATTACACACTGAGGATTCAAGCGTTCATGGGGGTACAAATTGACCGCGTTTACTTCCAAATCTTTCGAACTGGGATTCATCAGTGAATAAGACTGAAATTAAATTTTTACTCTGCAGCGGAGTGTGCGGTGATATTGAAACTTCCTGGCAGATTAAAACTGTGTGCCGGACGGAAACTCGAACTCGGGACCTTTGCCTTATGCGGGCAAGTGCTCTACCAAGCTTTCGAGTTCGAGTCTCGGTCCGGCACACAGTTTTAATTTGCCAGGAAGTTTCAGTGAATAAGACTCTTTCCCAATCCTCCGCTGTCCAATGCTGGCGTGTCTTAGCCCACTGGAGTGCGGCTGCAAGAACATAAAACTTTTTCAAGTTTTCTATACGAAGTGTCGTGTTTTCTGACCATATGTCAGATAATGTAACTACTCTAGATTAGTGAAATCGTTTCAATCATTTATAATGACCATATTTTGAGGGAGGCACCGACATCAGCGACAATTTTACACTGAAATAGTTCAGAGGCGAAAGTTGAAAATTTGTGGCAGATCGGGACGCGAAATCGGATTTCCCGCTTTTTGCTATCAGACGCCTTAACCGAGCATCCTTACTGAAGACATGATGGCAGTCAAG